>NC_057796.1:412286057-412340971 GCF_018294505.1 Triticum aestivum
GTGGAAGGGCCCCCGGCCGCCTCGCTCGGGGAGACGGCGCGGGGGTACGGGAGAATGAAGGGGGGGAAGGGGAACGGGAGGGGGTAGGGGCTGGCGGCTCCGGCGGGCTCCGGTCGCCGCGGCGGCGGCTCCGCGCGGGGGAGCCGCTGGCGGCGGCGGGGGAACCCTAAGAGCGGGGGAGCGGGGGAGCCCCATGTATCACATGATAGTGGGATGGTCATTTACGCACATACACTATTGGATGAAGCTGAAGGGGCTGTATGTGTGGGACAACATGATCCGTTCATGAAAAACTTACTGAACATCCGGTTAATCTCATTGAATTTGAACTATTGTCATACTAGATTTATTTACATGCTATGTATGGATGATCTGTACTATTTTCTATCCGAATTTTGAGGAAATCTGTCGTGTTTACATTATTTTCATCCGGTTAGTTAAAACAATGTTTAAAATGTATGCATGCAACAACGTGGATGGTCGCCTCCGCATCCATGTCCACGAATTGATCACTCCTGCCCGTGAATAGATGCGGAAGCAAATTTACGGGTCAGCGTTGAAGATACCCCAGGAGTATATGGCTACGAATGGCAACTGCAGCACGGAAATTGGCATATGAGTACGGGTGCAACGGAGCACTTTATTTTAAAGTACAAAAAAAAAGATTTTTGTGACTCGAATTTTTTCAAATTTTTGTGTGCACGAACTTATAGCAATGCAGCATATCAGGCCAAAATTTCAGCAATATACACGCTTACATGTAAAAGATAATATACATTAAAACTTAGGGGCTATTTTTGTTGCTTTTGGGCCGAATGTTTGCCTTTTTTTTGTAGCACGTAATACAACGTATTATTGAATGAAATTTCACAGGTATTTAGAACACATGCATGCGTATTCATGGAAAAAAGTCATTTTTTAATCTTTATAGCATCTTTTTGGAGCAGTTTAAAATAAAGTGCTCCGTTACCCCATGTTCTGAAAATCCGTTCTAAGCAGCAGCACTAGTACAGATAAAACTAGGGGTAGGACGGCTACCGGTGGTAGAGCACTACTGTGCTGTGCGGCTGTAGATGTGCACGGTTGCCTAGTGTCTAGTCTAGACATGTGACCACGAATGGGGAACAATGAGTAGCTGCAGCTGGCTAGCTACTCTCGGTTGGTGAGCGTGCGCATCGCGTTCGCACGGGTGCGTTCTCCAGGACGGTGTCTGAACGGCATTGCGCTAAGCTGGCAGTACAGTACTAGTAGTAAGACTCAAGTTACCGAGTGTGCCGTCAGTAATCTCTACCCTATTGCTGCTATGCTAGTTTGCCTTTTCCAGTTCAATGGCGTGCTTGGTGTTGAACAGTTTATCAGATGTGCATGGAAGATCCAACCAGCGTTTTTTTTTCTTTTCCCGTAACCTCAAACAAATGACGCCAGGGCTAGCGCGGGACAGCAAACATCGCGAAACAGTTTCAGTCTGAATGTGCCCATCCCCTAGCAGTTCTAGCTACAGTTCCATTCCGTAGCAGTGTACAGTAGCCACTAGGCAGCGTGCACTTGGCCCGCTGGGGCGTTGATAGGCTGGAGCAGACGACTTTTCTCTTTACGAAAGAACTCGTTGGATTAGCACCAGTGCTGCTAGATGATTAGCAAAAGCGCATGCTGGCATGCAGCAGCCGCAAAACTTTTTGACCGTCTGCCTGTTTCGCTTTCCCTGGTCTTCCATGCTTGCCTTGGGATCGGCAAGGCCCAACTCCAAGTTTTTGGGCTAGGGCCTAGTGGCTCCACGACCAGCGACCGGGGGAGGCCCGTAGGGCACTGCACTTTACTTTGTGGACGCATGAAGAGATGCTTCACAAATTTGGGTGGAGTCGAACGGCTCAGCACGTTCTCCTTGCACTTTTTTTTTCGAGTGACCTTCCTCGACAGCCAGTAAACAGTGGCAAAGCGCACGCGCGGGTTGCAGCAAATTCAAAGAAGACTGATAATACATGCTTGGAAACTTGAAAAAGAATCATCTAGGTGTCGCTATTATATCAGAAATATGCTATATTTGATCCGTAAATGTGCAGTGGAGTGACAGGGTCTTCTGTAAAATTGACTCATCTTACCACACATACGTTAGATATAGATCGAATGGTAAAAAAACATTGATGACATACACCCCATCATCATCAACTCAGTCTTCCATAGGGGTGGACACAGAATACTACCAATCAAGTTATTTTGAAAGCAGCCCCAGAAAATTACAAAGAATTGTTATTTAGACCACTGAAACCTTGAACACAAGCAAGACACACGACTACTCTAGGTCTTGAGTGTTAAAGGACCAAAATGTCGCCCCCGGTAAAGCAACCCTCCATCAGAAACTCCAATGATGGCAAAGTAACTTGGTGATCGACAACATTGCTATTTATACTAACAGAGATTGCTTCATTATGTATAACACAGTAACATACGCCAATGAAGATATATCAAGGTCTAATCAAGGTGTTTAAGGATGTGAAGGAGGCTTATGGAACTCGCACGATCATGCCGAAGAAGATTGACCATAATCAAAGCGAGATTGTACATTTGTCATGCTAGATTCCGCCGGGGGAGGGGGGGGGCTGATTGTTGATTGCATTAACATCTCAACTATAATCCCTTACATTAGAAGTAAAATTTCGCATTCCCTGGACCCCACAAAAAGGTACTCTACGAAACCAACAATTGGGGTGGGAGACATGGCATGAATATTCCAAGAGAGGTAATTGGTGGTCAATTGATTCGGAATGGTCGATATCGTTCCGGTTCGACCAATTGGTGTCCAACTCCAGTTATTTAATTTCTTACAGTAATAACTGGGCATCCCCAACCACAAACAACAAAATCATTCTTCTCGCATGAGCATGGTACTCTCACGATGTAAGGTTACTAGATTAACGCCTCTCCATTTGTCTGCAACCCCGCACCACTCTCAAATCACGGCCCCTATACACACATTCCTTCCAATTCCCCCCTTCCATAACACAAGTATCACCCAATGAAGGTGTCACAGATTGTGTCGGTGGTTAGTAAGATTGATGCGAGTGGTGACATTTGCTAGTGAAGTGCTTGCTCTCGCGGGATGGGATCCCCCAAGTATAAGGGTGATGTAACCTAGCAACATGTATTTTTCTCGGTTCGAAAACCAAGATTATAAATCCAGTAGGAGTCACCTAGCAAAACAAACTGAGTGGTACCTACTGTTGGGGTAACGAAGTAATAGTTCAAAATTTTCCTACGTGTCACCAAGATCAATCTAGGAGATGCTAGCAACGAGAGAGAGGAAGTGCATCTTCAAACCCTTGAAGATCGCTAAGCAGAAGCGTTGCAAAGAACGCGGTTGATGGAGTTGTACTCGCGGCGATTCAAATCGTGGAAGATCCGATCTAGCGCCGAAGGGATGGCGCCTCCGCGTTCAACACACGTATAGCCCGGGGACGTCTCCTCCTTCTTGACCCAGCAAGGGGGAGGAGAAGTTGAGGGAGAACTCTGGCAACATGACGGCGTGGTGGCGGTGGAGCTCGTGGTTCTCCGGCACAGCTTCACCGAGCTCAACGGAGGAGGAGGAGGTGTCGGAGGGGGGAGGGCTGCGCCAGGGGCTGAGGTGCGGCTGGCCTCCCACCCCCTCTATTTGTAGGGTGAAGGGGAGAGGGGACCGGCCCCCTTAGATGCATCTAGAGGGGGGCGGCCAGGGGAGGCGCCCCCACCCCTAGGGTTTTAACCCTAGGCGCCTCGGGCCCCTTGGGGGGCCTACCAGCCCACTAGGGGGGCTGGTTCCCACCCATATTCAGCCCACTTGGTCCCCCGGGGCAGGTGGCCCCTCCCGGTGGACCCCCGAAACCCTTTCGGTGGTCCCGGTACAGCACCGATAACCCCCGAAACTTTTTCGATGACTGAAACTGGACTTCCCATATATAAATCTTCACCTCCGGACCATTTCGGAACTCCTGTGACGTCCTGGATCTCATCCGGGACTCCGAACAACTTTCGGTAACCACATACAATTCCCATCACAACTCTAGCGTCACCGAACCTTAAGTGTGTAGACCCTACGGGTTCGGGAACCATGCAGACATGACCAAGACACCTCTCCGGCCAATAGCCAATAGCGGGATCTGGATACCCATATTGGCTCCCACATGTTCCACGATGATCTCATCGGATGAACCGCGATGTCGGGGATTCAATCAACCCCATATACAATTCCCTTTGTCCATCGGTATGTTACTTGCCCGAGATTCGATCGTCGGTATCCCGATACCTTGTTCAATCTTGTTACCGGCAAGTCTCTTTACTCATTCCGTAACACATGATCCCGTGGCTAACTCCTTAGTCACATTGAGCTCATTATGATGATGCATTATTGAGTGGGCCCAGAGATACCTCTCCGTCATACGGAGTGATAAATCCCAGTCTCGATTCCTGCCAACCCAACAGACACTTTCGGAGATACATGTAGTGCACCTTTATAGTCACCCAGTTACGTTGTGACGTTGGTCTAAGGAAATGATACTTGACATTAGAAAATCTCGAGCAAACGAACTACATGTTCTTGTGCTATGCTTAGGATTGGGCCTTGTCCATCACATCATTCTCCTAATGATGTGATCCCGTTATCAACGGCATCCAATGACCATGGTCAGGAAACCACAACCATCTATTGATCAACGAGCTAGTCAACTAGAGGCTCACTAGGGACATGTTGTGGTCTAAGTATTCACACATGTATTACGGTTTCCGGTTAATACAATTATAGCATGAACAATAGACAATTATCATGAACAAGGAAATATAATAATAACCATTTTATTATTGCCTCTAGGGCATATTTCCAACAGTCCCCCACTTGCACTAGAGTCAATAATCTAGTTACATTGTGATGAATCGAACACCCATAGAGTTCTAGTGCTGATCATGTTTTGCTCGTGGAAGAGGTTTAGTCAACGGATCTGCGACATTCAGATCCGTATGTACTTTACAAATATCTATGTCCCCATCTTGAATATAACCATGAATGGAGTTGAAGGGGCGCTTGATCTTCTTGGTCTTCTTGTGAAACCTGGGCTCCTTGGCAATGGCAATAGCTCCAGTGTTGTCACAGAAGAGAGTCATCGGGCCTGACGCATTGGGAATCACTTCTAGGTCGGTGATAAACTCCTTCATCCAGACTCCTTCCTCCACTGCTTCCGAAGCAGCTATGTACTCCGCTTCACATGTAAATCCCGCCACGACGCTTTGCTTGCAACTGCACCAGCTGACTACCCCACCATTCAAAATATACACGTATCCGGTTTGTGACTTGGAGTCATCCGGGTCTGTGTGAAAGCTAGCATCGACGTAACCCTTTACGACAAGCTCTTCGGCACCTCCATAAACGAGAAACATATCCTTAGTCCTTTTCAGGTACTTCAGGATATTCTTGACCGATGTCCAGTGTTCCATTCGGGGATCACTTTGGTACCTCCCTACCAAACTTATGGCAAGGTTCACATCAGGTCTGGTACACAGCATGGCGTACATAATAGAGCCTATGGCTGAGGCATAGGGGATGACACTCATCTTTTCTCTATCTTCTGCCGAGGTCGGGCATTGAGCTGCACTCAATCGCACACCTCGCAATACAAGCAAGAACCCCTGCTTGGACAAATCAATATTGAACTTCTTCAATATCTTGTCAAGGTATGTGCTTTGTGAAAGACCAATAAGGCGTCTCGATCTATCTCTATAGATCTTGATGCCTAATATGTAAGCAGCTTCTCCAAGGTCCTTCATTGAAAAACACTTATTCAAGTAGGCCTTTATGCTTTCCAAAAGTTCTATATCATTTCCCATCAACAGTATGTCATCCACATATAATATGAGAAATGCTACAGAGCTCCCACTCACTTTCTTGTAAATACAGGCTTCTCCATAAGTCTGTATAAAACCAAACACTTTGATCACTTCATCAAAGTGAATGTTCCAATTCCGAGATGCTTGCACCAGCCCATAGATGGAGCACTGGAGCTTGCATACCTTGTCAGCATTCTTAGGATCGACAAAACCTTCCGGCTGCATCATATACAATTCTTCCTTAAGGAAACCGTTAAGGAATGCCGTTTTGATGTCCATTTGCCAGATCTCATAATCATAGAATGCGGCAATTGCTAACATGATTCGGACAGAGTTCAGCATCGCTACGGGTGAGAAGGTCTCATCGTACTCAACTCCTTGAACTTGTTGATAACCCTTAGCGACAAGCCGAGCCTTATAGACGGTCACATTACCATCCGCGTCAGTCTTCTTCTTAAAGATCCACTTATTCTCTATGGCTTGCCGATCATCAGGCAAGTCCACCAAAGTCCATACTTTGTTCTCATACATGGATCCTATCTCGAATTTCATGGATTTAGGCCAGTTGTTGGAATCCAGGGATCCTATCTCGAATTTCATGGATTCAAGCCATTTGTTGGAATCCGGGTCCGCCATCGCTACTTCATAGTTTGAAGGTTCGCCGTTGTCTAACAACATGATTTCCAAGACAGGGTTGCCGTACCACTCTGGTGCGGAACGTGTCCTCATGGACCTACGAAGTTCAGTAGCAACTTGATCCGAAGTTTCATGATCATCATCATTAAATTCCTCTCTAGTCGGTGCACGCACCACAGAAACATCTTCCTGTGCTGCGCTACTCTCCGGTTCAAGAGGGGGCACCTCATCAAGTTCTACTTTCCTCCCACTTCTTTCAAGAGAAACTCTTTCTCTAGAAAGGATCCATTCTTGGCAACAAAGATCTTGCCTTCGGATCTGAGGTAGAAGGTATACCCAATAGTTTCCTTAGGGTATCCTATGAAGATGCACTTTCCGACTTGGGTTCGAGCTTTTCAGGTTGAAGTTTCTTGGCATAAGCTTCGCATCCCCAAACTTTCAGAAACGACAGCTTAGGTTTCTTCCCAAACCATAATTCATACGGTGCCGTCTCAATGGATTTAGACGGGGCCCTGTTTAAAGTCAATGTGGCAGTCTCTAAAGCATAACCCCAAAATGATAGCGGTAGATCAGTAAGAGACATCATAGATCGCACCATATACAATAGAGTGCGATTACGACATTCGGACACACCATTACGCTGAGGTGTTCCAGGCGGCGTGAGTTGTGAAACATTTCCACATTTCCTTAAGTGCGTGCCAAACTCGTGACTCAAATATTCTCCTCCACGATCAGATCGTAAGAACTTTATTTTCCTGTCACATTGATTCTCTACCTTGCTCTGAAATTCCTTGAACTTTTCAACGGTCTCAGACTTGTGTTTCATTAAGTAGACATACCCATATCTACTTAAGTCATCAGTGAGGGTGAGAACATAACGACAGCCACCGCGAGCCTCAAGGCTCATTGGACCGCATACATCAGTATGTATTATTTCCAACAAGTTGGTTGCTCGCTCCATTGTTCCAGAGAACGGAGTCTTGGTCATCTTGCCCATGAGCCATGGTTCGCATGTGTCAAATGATTCCTAATGAAGAGACTGCAAAAGTCCATCTGCATGGAGTTTCTTCGTGCGTTTGACACTAATATGACCAAGGCGGCAGTGCCACAAGTATGTGGGACTATCATTATCAACCTTACATCTTTTGGCACTCACACTATGAATATGTCTAACATCACGTTCGAGATTCAATAAAAATAAAGCATTGACCAGCGGGGCATGGCCATAAAACATATCTCCCATATAAATAGAGCAACCATTATTCTCAGATTTAAATGAGTAGCCATCTCGCATCAAATGAGATCCAGATACAATGTTCATGCTCAAAGCTGGTACTAAATAACAATTATTGAGGTTTAAAACTAATCCCGAAGAGGTTGCGTGCCGACGGCGATCACATCGACCTTGGAACCATTCCCGATGCGCATCGTCACCTCGTCCTTCGCCAGTCTTCGCTTATTCCGCGGCTCCTGTTTTGAGTTACAAATGTGAGCAACCGCACCAGTATCAAATACCCAGGAGCTACTACGAGTGCTGGTAAGGTACACATCAATAACATGTATATCATATATACCTTTGACGTTGCTGGCCTTCTTATCCGCTAAGTACTTGGGGCAGTTCCGCTTCCAGTGACCATTTCTCTTGCAATAAAACCACTCAGTCTCAGGCTTGGGTCCATTCTTTGGCTTCTTCCCGGCAACTGACTTACCGGGCGCGACAACTCCCTTGCCGTCCTTCTTGAAGTTCTTCTTACCCCTGGCTTTCTTGAAACTAGTGGTCTTATTCACCATCAACACTTGATGTTCCCTTTTTATCTCCACCTCTGTTGATTTTAGCATCGAATATAACTCAGAAATGGACTTATCCATCCCATGCATATTGAAGTTCATCACAAAGCTCTTGTAGCTAGGTGGAAGCGACTGGAGGATTCTGTCAATGACCGAGTCATTTGGAAGATTAACTCCCAGCTGAGACAAGCGGTTGTGCAACCCAGACATTTTGAGTATATGCTCGCTGATAGAACTATTTTCCTCCATCTTACAACTGAAGAACTTGTCAGAGACTTCATATCTCTCGACCTGGGCATGAGCTTGGAAAACCATCCTCAGCTCTTGGAACATCTCATATGCTCTGTGTTGCTCAAAACGCTTTTGAAGCCCCGGTTCTAAGCTGTAAATCTTGCCGCACTGAACCAGGGAGTAATCATCACTACGCGACTACCAGGCGTTCATAACGTCTTGAGTTGCTGGGAAAATGGGTGCGTCACCTAGCGGTGCTTCAAGGACATATGCTTTCTTGGAAGCTATGAGGATGATCCTCAAGTTACGGACCCAGTCCGTATAGTTGCTTCCATCGTCTTTCAGCTTGGTTTTCTCTAGGAATGCGTTGAAGTTGAGGGCAACATTAGCGTGGGCCATTGGACCTACAAGATAGATTGTAAAGACAATTTTAGACTAAGTTCATGATAATTAAGTTCATCTAATCAAATTATTTAATGAACTCCCACTCAGATAGACATCCCTCTGGTCATCTAAGTGATACCAGATCCAAATCGACTAGGCCGTGTCCGATCATCACGTGACGCACTAGTCATCAATGCTGAACATCTCCATGTTGATCGCATCTACTATACGACTCATGTTTGACCTTTCGGTCTCTCGTGTTCCGAGGCCATGTCTGTACATTCTAGGCTCACCAAGTCAATCTAAGTGTTTCGCATGTGTAAACCTGGCCTACACCCGTTGTATGGGAACGTTAGAATCTGTCACACCCGATCATCACGTGGTGCTTCGAAACAACGAACCTTCGCAACGGTGCACACTTAGGGGGAACACATTTCTTGAAATTTTAGTGAGGGATCATCTTATTTATGCTACCGTCGTTCTAAGCAAATAAGATGTAAACATGATAAACATCACATGCAAATCATAAAGTGACATGATATGGCCAATATCATCTTGCGCCTTTGATCTCCATCTTCGAGGCACGACATGGTCACCATCGTCACCGGCATGACACCTTGATCTCCATCATCGTGTCTTCATGAAGTTGTCTCGCCAACTATTACTTCTACTACTATGGCTAACGGTTAGCAATAAAGTAAAGTAATTACATGGCGTTTTTATTGACTCGCAGGTCATACAACAAATTAAGACACCTCCTATGGCTCCTTCTGGTTGTCATACTCATCGACATGCAAGTCGTGATTCCTATTACAAGAACATGATCAATCTCAAACATCACATATATAATTCATCACATCCTTTTGGCCATATCACATCACATAGCATACCCTAAAAAAACAAGTTAGACGTCCTCTAATTGTTGTTGCTGGTTTTACGTGGCTGCTATGGGTTTCTAGCAAGAACGTTTCTTACCTACGCAAAAGCCACAACGGTGATATGCCAATTGCAATTTACCCTTCATAAGGACCCTCTTCATCGAATCCAATCTGACTAAAGTGGGAGAGATAGACACCCGCTAGCCACCTTATGCAACAAGTGCATGTCAGGCGGTGGAACCAGTCTCACGTAAGCGTACGTGTAAATTCGGTCCGGGCCGCTTCATCCCACAATGCCACCGAATCAAGATAGGACTAGTAACGGCAAGCAAATTGACCAAGTCATCGCCCACAACTACTTGTGTTCTACTCGTGCATAGAATCTACGCATAGACCTAGCTCATGATGCCACTTTTTGGGTAACGTAGTAATAATTCAAAATTTTCCTACGTGTCACCAAGATCAATCTAGGAGATGCTAGCAACGAGAGAGAGAGAGAGGAAGTGCATATTCATACCCTTGAAGATCGCTAAGCGGAAGCGTTGCAAGGAACGCGGTTGATGGAGTCGTACTTGCGGCGATTCAAATCGTAGAAGATTCGATCTAGCGCCAAACGGACGGCGCCTCCGCGTTCAACACACATACAGCCCGAGGACGTTGCCTCCTTCTTGATCCAGCAAGGGGGGGGGAGAAGTAGAGGGAGAACTCCGACAACACGACGGCGTGGTGGCGGTGGAGCTCATGGTTCTCCGGCAGAGCTTCGCCAAGCTCAACGGAGGAGAAGGAGGTGTAGGAGGGGGAGGGCTGCGCCAGGGGCTGAAGTGCATCTGCCCTCCCACCCCCTCTATTTATAGGGTGAAGGGGAGAGGGGGCCGACCCCCTTAGATGCATCTAGAGGGGGGCGGCCACCAAGGGGGGTGCTTGCCCCCCATGTTGGTGGGGGGGCGCCTCCACCCTTAGGGTTTTAACCCTAGGCGCCTTGGGCCCCTTGGGGGCGCACCAGCCCACTAGGGGCGCTGGTTCCCACCCATATTCAGCCCACTTGGTCCCTCGGGGCAGGTGGCCCCTCCCGGTGGACCCCCGGAACCCTTTCGGTGGTCCCGGTACAAAACCGATAACCCCCGAAACTTTTTCCGGCGACTGAAACTGGACTTCCCATATGTAAATCTTCACCTCCAGACCATTCCAGAACTCCTCGTGACTTCCGGGATCTCATCCGGGACTCCGAACAACTTTCATTAACCATATACAATTCCCATTACAACTCTAGCGTCATCGAACCTTAAGTGTGTAGACCCTACGGGTTTGGGAACCATGCAGACATGACCGAGACACCTCTCCGGCCAATAACCAATAGAGGGATCTGGATACCCATATTGGCTCCCACATGTTCCACGATGATCTCATTGGATGAACCACGATGTCGGGTATTCAATCAATCCCGTATACAATTCCCTTTGTCCATCGGTATGTAACTTGCCCGAGATTCGATCGTCGGTATCCCCATACCTTGTTCAATCTCATTACTGGCAAGTCTCTTTACTCGTTCCGTGACACATGATCCCGTGGCTAACTCCTTAGTCACATTGAGCTCATTATGATGATGCATTACCGAGTGGGCCCAGAGATACCTCTCAATCATACGGAGTGACAAATCCCAGGCTCGATTCGTGCCAACCCAACAGAAACTTTCAGAGATACCTGTAGTGCACCTTTATAGTCACCTAGTTACGTTGTGATGTTTGATACACCCAAATAATTCCTATGGCATCTGGGAGTTGCACAATCTCATGGTCTAAGGAAATGATACTTGACATTAGAAAAGCTCTAGCAAACAAACTACATGACCTTGTGCTATGCTTAGGATTGGGTCTTGTCCATCACATCATTCTCCTAATGATGTGATCCCATTATCAACGAGATCCAATGTCCATGGTCAGGAAACCACAACCATCTATTGACCAATGAGCTAGTCAACTAGAGGCTCACTAGGGACATGTTGTGGTCTATGTATTCACACATGTATTATGGTTTTCGGTTAATACAATTATAGCATGAACAACAGACAATTATCATGAACAAGGAAATATAATAATAACCATTTTATTATTGCCTCTAGGGCATATTTCCAACACCTACACACAAAACACATTTGTCCCCAACACAGATGAGGGTTGACAAGCCCCATATCTTGCTAGTTACAAGATTAAACGCAAGTGATAAGATAGTCCGTAACAAAGGAAAATAAAAGAAAATAGGGCATCAGATAATATATTTGTTTTCAGTAAATGAGAATAGACCCATGGGTCATAGGTTCACTAGTGATATCTCTCTCCAGCTTACAAGTGTGGTGTGTTGAAAGAATTAAAGTTGGGCAGTGATTAATGAATAATATTTATATTTATGTCTATGATCATTCATGTTATAATCTCGTATACACTACATGAATCGGCTTCTTTGCCGTCTACCATGGCAGACGGCAAAGGAACCAAAAGCCGATGGCAAACCTCTTTGCCTTTCCTTTGTCGTGTGCCACCGAAGGCAAAGCTGCCCGGCAAAGAAAGCTACGGAAACAGGTTCTTTGCCATCTCCTTCCTCAAAGCGGACGACAAAGAACTTTTGCCGTCGGTGGCAGACGGCAAAGAATGTGGACGGTGAATAACAGGCGTTAGCAACGTTAGGTGGCTAACTACAGCCTTTGTCGTCTGCTAGCGGATGGCAAACTCCGACATCCTTTGCCGTCTGCCATAGACCGCAAAGTAACCAAATGGTATAGCTCCCAGATTGCACAGGTTGCACTACAAAAAAATACACTTCTGTGATGATACGTGTTTGTCACAGTAGGTCACGTTTCTGTCATGCATGTACATCCATGACGATTTTATGACAGAATCAAGATAGTCATACCTGTGCTGTCGTAGAAGTGTTCCATGACATTACCAAAATTATCATCACGGAAGTGTCGACTTCCATGACAATAAATCGTGCGTCATAGAAGTGCTTTCGTCAAGGGTGACCGACACGTGGCATCCGCTGTAACAGAACGCCGTTAAGCTATCGGGTCCGGTTTTGGATCCGATAACCCGTTAACAGCCCGGACCAATGGGGATTTTCCACGTGTAAAATATTCATTGGCCGGAGGAAACACCTGTTTTCTCACCGTTGGGACAGGTGTCACTCATCCAATGGGCGAGATGCGCCTATGATACGTTGACACGTGGACCGGCCCAAAAGTGGCCCATAAATATTAAATGGGCCGGCCCAGCTAAAGGCCCACAAAATTTAGCGGGCCATAATGGGCCGGCCCAACTAATGGCCCACAAGATTTAGCGGGCCATAATGGGCCGGCCAAGCTAAAGGCCCACAAGATTTTGCCGACCATAATGGGCCGGCCTAGCTAAAGGCCCAACATTCTCAGTTAAGGCCCGTACGGCTAGTGTCAAATCGGCCCGTCAACGGCCCGTCCTAAACTTGTCATCATCGCGGCCCATGGTCACTTCTGGCCCGTTAACAGTCCGCTAAGAATTTGGGCCGAATTACGACCCGGTGTGTTTCCGGCTTGTTAAAGGTCCTGCTTCATTTGGGCCCATTTATAGGCCATTGAAACTTTCGGCCCATAAACGAGTGTGAAGGATATGGGTCATATTCGGCCATGTCTGACATTCGGCCTGTTAGAGGCCCGCTACAGATTTGGGCCACTTTCAGCCTGTTGTGACTTTCGGCTTGTTAACGTCGGACGAAATCCATGGGCCATATGTGGCTCAATGCCACATCGGGCCTACTAACGGCCCATATAAAAATGACACTAATCAAGCTCGACCGAACTTCCAGCCTGTTAAAGGCCCGTGTAGTAGGTCGGTGCATTTATGGCCCGTCTGAATTTCGGCCCGTGGATGATCCGCATTGTAAATGGGCCACCATTTCGGCCTGCTGAGACCAGCGGGTTATTTGGCACAATCAGGGCCCAGTCTTACTTTCGGCCTATTAAAGGCCCATGTTTTTTATGGGCTCGAGATATTTACACATGTAAACGGCCTATTATTACTGAGGGCCCAAATTATATTTAGGCCTGTTAAAGGCCCACTATGGGCACATGCCTACGAGAAAAATATGAAAGCTTATGCTGATTTAGGCCCAGATATTTTTAGTGGGCTACATGCTAATCTCGGCCCAGAATCGTTTTTAGCCCAATTGGAATGGGCCCGACGAATGCTGGCATGTTGGGATCCTACGAAGCTTTCGGACGAATACATTACTAAGATAAACCTACACTATACAAAAATAGCGTCGTAATTACTGCAGCCTTTGGCAGCATCATAAAATATGTTTCACAACAAAATAAATTCCAACCATACAACAAAAGGCATGTTGGCATAAAATTTACAGTCCTTGCAGATAAAAGCACCATCAGATGTATACAAGCACAAATCATTTGACCTGAGTGCTTATGTTTCGGGCTGCAGAATCTGATGGAGCAGCACGGTCTTCCCCTTTTTTCCGCCATTGCTCTTGAACAACGAAGCAAATGTCTGATAGTCTGGTTTCAAAACCATTCATATCTTCACGACATTTGTCAACCACTATTTTTGTTTCCGACACAACATCCATTAGGGATTGGACTTGTGTCTGGAGCACAGATATATCACTCTATCTAGCCGGAAGATTTTGTTCAGTAGGCGATTTGAACGAGGTTACCTTGACAACCAACCCAGAATTATGCAGGAAGGTGCTTTTTGCACTGTTAGTGAAGAGATACCGATGCACTACAGCAAGAGGTGACATTGTGCCTGTGGTAGCCTCGTCACCTTCAGCTGGTTGTCGCTGTTCAATCATTTGTTCCATAGCTTGCTGAAAGTTTGAACTTGTAGATTAGTGTACCAGATAAGTTACTAATGGGACAAAAACAAACAAAGTAGGTTTCACGTTTATACATAACTTATTTTGGTGAACTACTGTAATACATTAGGATGTATTGTAGTGCCAACTACATAATAAAATCACTTTCGGAACTTATGTCCATGTAGCATGCCTACTGTATTGTCTATTTCCTCACATTCGTTGACATCTAAGGATAAAGAGACATGGTTTAAAGTAGGATGAACATGGTATGACATCATTCATATCACGGGCAAACAGATATAAAACAAAAAGGCTATTCTATCATTGTGTGCGCACGTGAACATCACAGCTAGATTACAGATCAAGACCAAAAGAATATCCTTCATCTCTTTTAAACCATGTAAGGTGAAATGATACGTTAAGACAACTGTGTATAAAAGTGAACAGAGTAACTGACATTGGCTGCAAACCAAGCAGTTAAATGAACACATCACAGTACCAATCAGTTCAAAGGCAGTAGGAGTAAGGACTTACAACAGCGGCCTGAAGAGGTGTGCTCATGCCCTTCATCTTGCTAGTGTAGCAATCCTTGAAGATTTGCACTGCATTCGGTTCAGGTTCTTTTTGGTACGCACGGGTTTTCCTCTGTATTTGGAACAAGTCAATATATATACGATAATATGGCACAGAAAAAAGAAGTAACAGCTATTTACAATAGCCTCGCAGTGTGCAATATAGCTACGAGATCCTGTTGTCTATTGGAATTTCACTTTAGAACGGTTGGTCGTGTTCTTCAAACAGTTAGCCTAGAAGAAGATACACTTGTAAGGCACATACATAAATACAAGTTCAATATGTGGTCTGATCAAATAAATATACCCTACCTGATACTTTGGATCAGGCCAGTGTTTAACAAGGGCTGTCCAGTCTTCATCTGTAATATATTCCACTAGATATGTTTGGGCGATTTCATTGTTAGCCTTGCCTTCAAAGTGAGATTTTCTAAGGTGGTACCGATACTGTCGCAGAGCAGACTGGAAAACATGAGTGCATGCTTGTTTAGTTGCATCATCTTTCGGATCCAACTTGAACCTCATCTGTTGAAAAAGAATGTGAGTCTTATTAGGAGGAAGCTAGAAAGTATGGCACACAACAAGACAATATTACAAATTGCGATGAATAACATTACTTACGGATAAATTGTCAAGGAAGGTGTTAAACTGGGTATTGTCTTTCTCATTCCAGTACTGGATCCATGTTGGGAGGATACGTGCATGACACCTAACAACAATGGCTGCCTCTGATACTAACTTGGCTGACTCTGTAGCATCACGTGGCCTTTTTAAACCTACCTCAAAATGGATCTCCATTCTTCCTCCTTTAGATTTTGTTAATCTGTCAAGCATTATCCCTGATGTCTGTTTCCGCTTGCGCCGTGGTGCTAGTTCAACAACGAATATGGAAAGTGTTAGTGCACATTAAACTGTGAGAGCACATATAAAGGAGCATGCAACTGCAACTTGACTCAGTCAGGTACCGTCTTGGTGTTGATGCTCATGAGGTTCATCTGATCTTGCCAAGTCCTGTTGTGTCAGCAGTGCTTCGGAAGTAGTGTTAGGTGTGAATGCAGCTTGGGAACTAGCCAGTTCCAGAGCAAACGAACGAGTAACTCGTTGAGATGCTGGTACAGTTGAAGCAGATGCTGCAGCTGGTGGAGCAGGTGATACTGTGTTTGTAGATTTAGCCGGTGGACTTGGACCTTCTACTGCACTATAAGTACCAGCAGAATCTCGAGGGTAGATCCTTTTCCGTTTCACCCGACGAGTAACACCATTCCCTACTATATTCTTTTCCTTGCTCTTTTTTTGACTTTGCCATGTCAAGGCATACCCACAACACAAAAGAATAAAATCGCTCTTCAAAACTCATTGATGCATGATATAGACAAACAATACTTTGATGTAAGACAACCGTATGAGGATGGAATATGTAAGAAAAACAGGACGGCGTGACATATTGACAGCTACGATGTGTAAACTAAGCAGAAGGATTTTCAAGAAAATAGAAGTAATGCAAGCTAGACACCATATGAAAGATGCAACCAATATCACTCTGCCTAGTTAAAAGTGTCTTTTCATAAGTGGCATTTCAAAAAATTAGAAGTAGTACAACGTAGAAATCAATGCAAGATGCAACCACTATCAAACTGCCATGTTAAAAGCGTCCAATCATGAGTGACTGATGCGGGATACACAACAACAGTACTTTGATGTAAGAACATGGTATGATTGATAGATGTAGTGTATTCTAGACACAGAAAGGCATGTCATATGCACATGTATAACATATAAACTCAGCAGGTGCAATTTAATCAAAAATAGAAGAAATACAGGCTAGACAACATATGCAACATGAAACCAATTATCACACTGTCAACTTAGAGCAAGCACCTGCGACGGTGGAGTACGGGAGATGAACTCATCATGTAGACTTGGGACTTCAACTTCATTAGCAGTAGTAGTGGCAAATCTAGAGAGTCTCTGTTTGCGTCGGTCCGGAGGACCACCAACATCCCCTAACTTACTCTTTTCCTTCCTATTTTCTGATATTGCCTTATGAAGTCAAAACCAAAAGAAGATGAATAAAATTAGCTCTGCATAACTGGTTGATGCATGATACAGACGAACACTACTTTGATGTAAGGCTAGCGCAGGATAGGAGGATGGAATATATACAAAAAGAAGACAACATTGCATATTCAGACGTACAATAGGAGGAGCGAATATGTATGAAAAACAGTAAGCAGAAGGCATCTCAACAAAATTAGAAGAAATGAAAGCTAGGCACCATACGAACATGCAACCAATATCACTCTATCAGGTAAAAAGTGTCTCGTCGTAAGTGCCATTTCAAGAAATTAGAAGCAGTACAAGCCAGAGGACAATGCAAGATGCAACCTACATCACACTCCCAAGTTAAATGTGTCTTATGGGTAAGTGATCGTTGCAGGTATAATTTGTAAACTACGCTGATGCAATTCAACAAAATCAGAAGCAATACAAACTAGACATCATATGGAACATGCAACCACATATAACAGTTCCAAGTTAGAGCAAGCACCTGTGATGGTGGAGTAGGGGAGATGTGCTCATCATCTACACGTATGTTCCAGAAACAAGAACATGTGTCATATTCACAGGCATTATGTGTAAAGTAAGAGATGCAATTCAACAAAGTTAGATGCAATACAAGCTAGACATCATATGCAACATGCAACCACATATAATAGTGCCAAGTTAGAGCAAGCACCTGTGATGGTGGAGTAGGGGAGATGTGCTCATCATCTACATAGCTACGTTGACTGTCCAGCCTTGTGTTGTCTTGCGAATCTTGTTGGTAGGATGGCGTAGTAGAATCTGTAGAGACCCTCTGTTCGGGTTGCTCCGAAGGACCACCATCATCCACTACCGGACTAATTTCCTTCAGTTTTATTGATTTTGCATTGTGAAGTCAAACCGATAAGAAAAAAAGGAATAAAATTCACTCTTCAGAACTCATTCATGCATGATACTGACGAACATTACTCGGATGAAAGGCAAACACATGATACGAGGATGGAATATGTACGAAAAACAGGACAACGTGACATATTCACACCTATGATGTGGTAACTAAGCAGAAGGCATTTCAACAAATTAGAAGCACTGCAAGCTAGACACCATATGAAAGGTGCAACCCATATCACTCTGCCAAGTTCAAACTGTCTGGCGTTTCAACAAATTAGAAGTAGTACATGCTAGAAATCATATGCAAGACACAACTAATATCACAGTGGTGACTTAAACGTGCCTTATCATAAGTGACTGATGCGGGATATGCAAGAATAGTAGTCTGATGTAAGAACATGGTGTGATCAGATATAGTATGTTCTAGAAACAGGAACACGTGTCATATTCACAGGCATTATGTGTAAAGTAAGCAGATGCAATTCAACAAAGTTAGAAGCAATACAAGCTAGACATCATACAAAACATGCAACCACATATAATAGTGCCAAGTTAGAGCAAGCACCTGTGATGGTGGAGTAGGGGAGATGTGCTCAACATCTACACAGCTATGTTGACTGACTAGCCTTGCGTTGTCTTGCGAATCTTGTTGGGAGGATGGCGGAGTAGAATCTGTAGAGACCCTCCGTTTCAGTTGCTCGGAAGGACCACCATCATCCAATGCCTTACCAATTTCCTTCCACTTTATTGATTTTGCATTGTGAGGTCAAACCAACAAGAAAAAGGAAAAAAATTCGCTCTTCAGAACTCATTCATGCATGATACTGACGAACACTACTCTGATGAAAGGAAAAGTCATGATACGAGGATGGAATATGTACGAAAAACTGGACGGCTTGACATATTCACACCTATGATATGGTAACTAAGCAGAAGGCACTTCAACAAATTAGAAGCATTGCAAACTAGACACCATATGGAAGGTGCAGTCAATATCACTCTGCCGAGTTAAAACTGTCTCGTCATAGGTGGCGTTCATCAAACTAGAAGCACTACATGCTAGAAATCATATTCAAGACGCAAACCAATATCACACTACCAACTTAAAGGTGTCCCATCATATGTGACTGACACAGGATACACAAGAAGAGTATTTTCATCTAAGAACATGGTGTGATAGACAGATATAGTATGTACCAAAAACAGGAAAGCGTGTCATATTCACACGTATCATGTGTAAGCTAAGCAGATGCAGTTTACACTAATTAGGAGCAATACAAGCTAGACACCATATGCAACATGCAACCAGATATCACACTGCCAAGTTAGAGCAAGCACCTTGGATGGTGGAGTAGGGGAGCGGAGACTTGGAACTTGTAATGCACTAGCAGTACAAGGAGAATCCGTACAGATGATCCGTTTACGTTGCTGGAGAGGACCACCATCATCGCCTTTCTTACTCTTTTCCTTCCTCTTTTTTGATTTTGCCTTGTCAAGTCAAACCCACAAGAAAAGGGAATAAAATTTGCTCTTCAGAACTCATTGATGCATGATACTGACGAGCACTACTTTCATGTAAGACAGCCGCATGATGGGAGGATGGAATATGTATGAAAAACAGGATGGCATGACATATTGACATGTATGATGTATAAAGTGTAAACTAAGCACAAGGTGTTGAACTAGTTAGAAGCAATGCAAGCTAGAAACCATATGAAAGATGAAACCAATATCACTCTGCCAAATTAAAAGGGTGGCCTAACAAATGTATTTGACCAAATTAGAAGCAATACATCGCAACAGGCTAGAAATAATATGCAATATGCGACGAATAAAGGTGTCTCATCGTAAGTGATTGATGCAGGATACAGAAGAGAGGTAGTTTCATGTAAGAACATGGTTAATACATAGATGTAGTGTGTACCAAAAATAGGAAGGCATGTCATATTCACAGGTATAATGTGTAAACTAAGCAGATGCAATTTACCCTAATTAGAAGCATTACAAGCTAGACCCCGTATGCAACATGTAACCACATATCACACTGCGAAGTTAGAGCAAGCACCTGCGATGATGGTGTAGGGGAAGTGCGGTCTTCAAGTACAGAGCTACGTTCAATATCTTCAATTAGGCTGGCTGTTTCTTGAGAATCATGTGGAGAGGATGAAACTGCACTCTTTATAAGAGTAGCGCGTCCCATACTAACCCACGGGCGTGACTGTCTCATCATAAGCGATAGATGCAGGATACACAAGAACAGTAGTTTGATGTAAGAACATGGTGTGATAGGCAGATGCGGTATGTACCAAAAACAGGAAGGCGTGTCATATTCACATGTATAATGTGTAAGCTAAGGAGATGCAATTTAACAAATTAGGAGCAATACAAGCTTGGCACCATATGCAACATGCAACCAGATATCACACCGCCATGTTAGAGCAAGCACCTGGGGTTGTGGAGTAGGGGAGATGAGATTTGGAACTTGCACTGCAGTAGGAGTAGCAGGAGAATCTGCAGAGATCATCTGTTTCGGTTGCTCCAGAGGACCACCATCATTCCGTGCCTTCGTCCTTTTAGATTTTGCCTTGTCAACTAAACACACAAGAAAAAGGAATGAAATTCGCACTTCCAAATTCGTTGATGCATGATACTGATGAACACAACTTTTATGTATGGCAACCTCATTGTAGCAGGATGGAATATGTACGAAAAACGCTAAGCAGAAGGCATTTCAACAAATTGGAAGCAATGCAATCTAGACACCATATGAAAGATCCAACCAAAATCACTCTACCAAGTTAGATGTGTCTCATTATAAGTGGCACTTCAACAAATTAGAGGCAATACATGTTTGAAATGATATGCAAGATGCAACCAATATTACATTGTCAACTTGAAGGTGTCTCGTCAGAAGTGATTGATGAGGGATACACAAGAAAAGTAGTTTGATTATGAACATGGTTAATACAAAGAAGTAATATGTACCAAAAACAGGAACGCATGTCATATTCACGGGTATAATGTGTTAACTAAGCAGATGCAATTTACCCTAATTAGAAGCATTACAAGGTAGACACCATATGCAACAAGCAACCACATATCACACTGCCAAGTAAGAGCAAGCACTTGCGATGGTGGTGTGGGGGAATTGCGGACATCAACTAGAGAGCTACATTGACTATCTTCATTTAGCCTTGCTGTTTCTTGAGAATCCTGTGGGGAGGATGACACTGCACTCTTTAAACGAGTTGCGCGTCTCACAGTAACCCACTCGGGTGACTGTCTTGTCATAAGTGATTGATGAGGGATACAAAAGAGCATTAGTTTGATGTACGAACATGGTTAATAGACATATGTAGTATGTATCAAAAACAGGAAGGCATGTCACTATCAAAGGTATAATGTGTAAGGTAAGCTGATGCAATTTAACCAAATTGGAAGCAATATAAGCTAGACACCATATGCAACATGCAACCACATTTGACAGCGCGAAGTTAAAGCAAGCACCTGGGATGGTTGTGTGTGGCAATTGAGATCATCAACTGCAGAGCTACATTTACTGTCTCCATCTGCTGGCACTGCACCCTTTAGAGCGCTGGGACGCTTAGTGCTTATCTTCGAATTACACTGCAGCGACTTATGTCTTTTCTTTTTTGTATTCATCAACACTGCGTCAGAGTCTGAAATACCCATGCATAAAAAATAATAGTGTGAGTATGGGTGAAGTGTGTGTACAAGTAGTACAGTGTAAAGGTAGCCAATAGCAGGGCGGTGAGAAATAAATGACGGGAGACATATGATAGCTCTACAACATGCATGACATACGAAATTACTAGATTCTAGGATTTTGAAATATGAGCACAGGGATGGCTGGGAAATGCAGATGCTCCTCTAGCACACCACAAGGTGTGGTCCTATGAAAATAACAGTTGACTGCAAACAAATAGGTCAGTCCATTTTTTATGCACCGTCCGATGTACAAAGAATGGGCAGATCGCCTTCATCTACCTCCAGCCAGTCAGTATTACGATCTTCCTCGAAACGCCAGCGACCACCGGCCCAGTCCCCTGCCTCCGCCCTCCCCTCGACCTCACCACACCGCCATGCTTGGCACCGCCCCGGCCATCCTTTCAAGCCCCGCCGACCTCCAGATCGAGCGCAAGCAGCTCCTGCGCCCCACACCCCTATGATAGATACCGATGCACCGCTTCCCCGGCGAACAGGCGGACTAGGTGCTCCGTGCGCCTAAGCGGGTGCTGCTTCTTTTAATTGTGATTGGACTGACCCTTAATTGAAATCCAGGCGGGCTACTGACCTCTAGCAAAGGTGAAATAGTAAATGGGAGGAAACCTTGTGCATTTAGTATCACGAAGAAGATGCAGTACGAAGCGCTCAACTAGTTTCTTTCATGGCATGAATACGGTGTGAGCAGAGACGTAAGATTTGCACGAATAAGGGAAGAGGAGTACCTCTTTCTACTGGCAGTGTTGTGTCCTCCTTCTGTTTTTCCAACGATCTTCTTGTGGTTCGGTGGAAACGAGAAGTTGTGGAGGACGGTGGAGCCTTGGACGAACCCATGGCCAAGTTGTTGAGTGTGGTGCGGTGGCCGTCTGTCGGCGGCAGGGAACCAGATCCGAGGCGGCGAACAACGGCGTAGCGGGAACATCTCCAGTGCGGTGGATGGTTGCGACAGTGGAGCGGCAGCAGTGAGGCGCAGGACGGCGTGGTCGAAGTGGTTCTGGTACGACGCACGTCGGCGTGGGTGTCGTGGAGGCAGATCTGCCTCGGCTTCAGCTGCTAAGTCCTTGAGGGCGTTGTGGTTGCGTTGGATGACGACATCGGGGTACCGACTCCGGCGTGATGGAGGAGGGCGGCGGTGGATTGGGCGCGATGGGGTGGAGGACGAAGGAGGCTGGGGTTTCGCGGCTGGTGGAGAGGGCATTTTGGCGCCCACGGAGTATGAATGGGGAAACGGAGGGAGGGGGACTAAGGGTGAACAATGTTTCGGTTTGGGACGCGCTTGTTTGAAATTTGGGGAAAGTTACAAACTTTGCCCCCATCTAACATTTTGGACATATTTCGGGTTGGGGGTAGGATAGTAATCTCAGGTGTCCCAAATGGTGGGCGGGATAGATTTCGTCCGAGCGCATGGGTGTTTAGGCGCCCACGGCGTATGAATGCTTCTAGGAGGCGGTTGAGACTGGCATGTTGGTGAAGTTACAAACCTACCCCGGTCTAGACCTTTGGACATCGGGCCGATGGGCTACACGTGCCAGAGTCAGGAGAGTAATTTCCTACCACATAACATTAGTCTCGCGCGGTTTCGGGTGACCAGAGGCTTATTTGGCGCTTCGCTCAATATTTGGGAGCAGAAGCATTAACATTTTTGGTTCTCTTGAATTGAACTTTCAGGATTTGTCAAACTTCACAAATCTTTACTCTTGAAAGTCCTAAAACTATGATTATTTTCGAATGGATGGGGTACATTTGAATATACATTGTACACGAGTATATATTAAAAAATATGCAACTTACCTCAGTTCATGCATGGTTCCAGATATAATCTCCTTGGTTGCAAAAAAAATAGTTAGACATGCGTATGAATATATAGCATGTTCAAACGCCCAACAAAGGTTGATGCCCCCTTTTAGATCTGATTTACAAATGCCATTATCTCGGGTTCAAATAGATGAATGCACTTCCTATGAATTCGAATCTTCGAAACCCCCTTTATGTTGAATTTAACATGTATTCTATTTCGTAGCTAGCAGTTTGGAATGTATCCATGTAAGTGACAAATGTATAAAGTGCTTCGCACTAACAACATGGAGTGCGCTAATTAATGGTTATATATGAATTGCAAAAGCAATGCATTGCCTGTATTTCAAACCGCTCTCACTCTATGGATTGATCATATGAAATAAACACATGCACATGTTAGAATTCAATAGAGTATGGGTGTCTGATAGACCAATTTTCGTTCATACGCAAATTGCAAAATTCATGATCTCATCCAAAAATGATAATGCAATTTATATTTTAATTTAATGCGTAGAACCGCCTTTTACACGTAGATGCCCTATGCCTCGGCCCGTTCTCATAAACGTGCTATATATCTCTCTATCTAACGCATAAGTGCACACACTTTATATACATCAGCATTTCTCTTTCACACATGCTCACAATCTCTCCCGGGGTGTCGGGGTGTCTCATGCACACACTCTCTCTGTATCTCTCTCTGACTACTATGTACCATTCTTTTCACTAATCTCAGTTGGAAAACACTATTTCTCTCACATGCATATATACACACGCACGGTCTCTACTAGCCCTCTATACGCACATATATGTGCCTACGTGTCTCCTGCATGCACATTATCTTTAGGCCTCTCTCGCACACATCCCCCCCCCACAGACACACCTCTCTCTTAGTAGTTGGCAGATATGATTCCATCGGATCATTTGGTAGGATATCCCTGACTGTTAGGCTGGATGGTAATACGAGGCAAGGTTTTACCCAAGTTCGGACCCTTACAGTTGAGGAAAAAGCCTACTCCTGGTACTGTATATTAGTGATAGGGGTGTGTACAAAGTACACGTTAATACTAGGCATTGTGCGTGTGTGTATACTATCGACGAACTAGCCTCCAGGCTTCTATAACATACTCGGGGCCTAGGGGTACAAATTATATATAATCGGCTTATCACCAGTAGGGATAGAGTCCTCCACAACTCTGGTAGCTTCGTGTTGTACGCCGAGTCCTCCACATGGGTCTTCGTATAATGCGTCTCGGTCCAACCTATGTGGCGCAGGATGGAACCGACCCATGAGTCCTCATGTTGACCCACCACAACTAGAAATGATGTGCCCACCCCAACTAGAAATGATGTGCCCACCACACCACACACGCAATCCGCCACTAATAAATGAAAGTTAATTGCATGGTGCATCCAAAAATATTTGTTCTGCATTGTGAATGTTTATATTTTCTCCTAAAATATTAGTCACGGGAAAGAGAAATGAAGGGCATATCTCTCCTTGTCTCCACCGGACACCCCCTCTTTCTACACCACTTTCACGTACACACACAAACTATCTCTGGGCCCTCTAAAAGTATGCATACCCATGACACATTCACGCATGACAGTCACTGTATTTGAAGCGAAAGCACTATACGGTCGGTGGACTTCAGAATATGCTCATTACGGTCACCGTATATGTTCTCGTGGTGATCATATGGTATCTAGCTCACGATATGTCTCCGTATTTTGTTGATGTCACTGACAGACATTGTATTTGATGCGTGCTCTGTATTTTGTTGATGACTCTTACGGTCATTGTATCTGAAGCGAAAGCACGATATGGTCACTGGACTTCAGAATAAGCTCATCACGGTCAGCACATACATTTTGTGGTGCTAACCAACCTGTGGTTGGATGGTTAGGAGGACGGTGGTTTCTCGAGCCCACCAGGGTTAAAGTCCTGGTGCTCGCATTTATCCTGGGTTAATTTCAGTATTTTTCCGGCGATGTGCATTCAGTGGGAGGAGACGTTCCACTCGACTACGAGGCACCTATGGTGACTTCATAAAATCTCAAGATCATATGCGGGCTCACTCTCTCGAAGGTGCTCATAGGGGTAGGGTCTGCGTGTGTGCGCTTATAGTAGTGATTGCTTGCGCGTATATATGAGCGCTTGCGTTTGTACCGTGTTAAAAAAAAATATGTCGTGATTATACGGTCACTGGCTCACTCGTACAACTCCGTATTTTGTTGATGACACAATCAATTGACCAGTCAAACGTTCCACGTGGCGCAACTAGTGTTGCACCATCGGGGTACGGAACCATGGGGCCCACCTGTCAGCGAGTATTGAAAGAAAGAAATGGTAGTTTGAGTCTGTATTGTGTTAATAAAAGACATTTTAGGGTGATCATACGGTCACTGGCTCACCATACAGCTCCGTAATTTGTTGATGACACGATCAATTGACCAGTCAAACGGTCCACATTCAGCAGCGGACATTACCATAGGGCCCACCCGTCAGCGCATCTGTGAAGGACAGAAATGGTAATAAATTAGTGGTCGGTGGGGATTTGAAGTCGTGAGACCTCTGGATGGCAGTCGCCGGCGGTGGGGGGCGCGATGATTGGGCGGTGGCGTGGGGATCGCCGGAGAAAAAGCTCGGCGCGGGGGGCCTAGAGGGATGGCCGGGGCGGCGGCGGACCGGCGGTGGGGAGTGGTTTCGGGCCGGCGGCCGGCGGTTCGGCTGGCGGTGGCTGGCGGCTCAGGGGGTGGAGGTTGAAGATAAACTCCACGCCCTTGATTTCGTATCCAACGGCTGGAAAATCTACTGACCAGAGATGAAAAAGCCAGTCGACTGACGTGTAGCCTCACCCCGCACGTACACATGCACGCACGCAACACTCGCACGAACACACGCACGCATGCAGGCGTGCAACACTGACACGTACACATAACGAACACACGCATGCATGCAGGCATGCAACACTGACCGTACACATGCACTCACGAACACACGCACGTACGCACACATTTATGCAACACTGAAACGTACACATGCACGCACGCAACACTCGCACGCCTGCATGCACACCGGCGACACCACACACGACGCAAGACGCACGCTCAACCTATACGTGCATGCACCCTTTGTTAAGGACATGGATTGTTACGGGTATTAATCAATCATATCTTTTTTTTGCAAGGTTTAATCAATCTTGTTTGTGATAAGTAGAACATTGATGTCTGCAGCGGTCTTTATGAATCACAACGTATCGACGGGCTATCAACGTATATATGAAAATTTTAAAATTCTCTTACATTATATAGTAGGCTTATCTAGATGAAATAGATGACGTCACATTCGATGAACAATCATCAGTTTATGAAATGCCCGCTTCTGACCGCCCTAGCCCACCAAAAGTTCCTCTGCCGTGCGCTGCCTGCGTTGGGTCACTGACATGCAGGCCATGTACCCAAAGAGCCCACACCTTAGTGGAAAACGGCGCGGTGTCGTACGTCAGAGTCGAGGGTGCCACTTGATGCACGCCCGGCTGAACACGCCTCCTTGCCGCATTCAAACGCCTCCATGAAACCCGTGTGGAAGCCAAGAAACCCACTCTGGACATCCGTTCGTTCATGACCGGGCCGGCATTAAACGCAACGCCGGCCGAGCTCCTCCCGTCCGCCGTATATTTAATCTCCTATTTAAATGAGGCCAAACGCCGGCCAAGAATCGCACCCCTCCGCCGCTCCCCTATCTCCTCCTTCACCATTTTGTCCATTCTTACAATGGCTTACGAAGAGTAGTTATCCCGCATCCAAGTCGGCTGGGTGGCCCGCCGAGCCCGCCGGATACGAGCTATGCAGCTCGCTGATCCACCTCCCTTCCCTAGCCCAACGGAGCCAATTGCCGCCTCAAGCCGGCGCGCGGTTCAGAAACTCGCCGCTCCAGGACAGCTCAACGAGGAGCAGCGCACGGGCGTCATCGCTGACGTCCACGCCGCCGCCTCATACCGCGTCTCCCGTTTCTGTGGCCGAGACTCCCATGCCGGTGGCCGCGCCATGCAAGCAGAGACAGAAGCCGGGTGCGCGGAGAGCGACGAGTCGGTGGCCAACGCCTCCGCGTCTGCCACCATCATCGAGGAGAAGTAGAACACGGGAGGCCTCCACCGCTTGGGTCCCATGAAGGCCACCGCGGAGGCGACGTCAGCGTACACAACAGGTGTCTTGCCGGATCCTTTTGTTGCGAGGACCTTCGTCGACCCCGCAAGGGCTCCATGGAAGTGGAGAAGCCCGCTTCCACCATCATCTTGGGCATCAGCCAACCATATCAGTTGGGCAGCGGGGAAGCGAGCCGTCCTTCGCGCTGAAGCATATACCTCCGGGGCTCCCGGCAGTCCGGTGATCGTGCTGCCGGACATGAGGAACACAAATGGATCGGCGGGCGACCATTTAGGCCAGGTATTATATACCTGTGTTGTCCAGAACTAGCACCGCTTAGTTGATTTGAATGTAATGAAATCTGTCATGTTTGTATGAAAATCCGGTATTTTATATGAATTTCGTCATTGTTTATGAGAAATATCGCCGTGTTTGCATGAATTTCGTCCGGTTGGTTGAGTTGTTGTGAGAATGTGTGCGGCTACGGTTGGATGGCGTAATATGCGGGTCGCCGGTCGGTCTGCGGCCGGCTCAGGCGGCGTGGTGGGACAAAAAAAGCACAGCTCGTGCGAGCTCGTCTCCAACGTGCGCGCTGGAGGATGCATGAGCACCCGAGCCATTCCTCGTTCGTCGGTGGCAAAGGCACCGGTGGACAAAAGGGTCGCCAATATTTTGGCTACCCTGGGCAAAATCCAAACAACCCCTCCCAGCAGATTCAAATCCCTCGTTCACCGTGAAATTTTGCCATGTGTAGTTTTCATGGACTAGCAAGATGCCTGTGCATTGCAGGGAATATCAAGATGCATTTTTTTACAAAACACCTGTTGTGATTGACCCATGCAGGAGTTATCCCATGTGTAAACACTAATGATATCTCGAGAATTTTATCGGAAAAATGGTATCTCGAGAATTTCATCGAAAAAATGATATCTCTACTCCTATAAAAGACTCAGTTGGTGATGATGGTGTGTCTGCCATCCGTCATTTCTGACCATTAGATCTACATCTAATGGCTGCGAGGTAAGTTGTGGCATTTTTGCAACAATAGCCCACTTCTCTGCTCCAATTTGAAGAAAACCCCTTATTATCTTGAAAGCAACCACATCCCTCCCTCGCCTCATCAAAACAACCTGAGAAATATATTTTGAGTAAAACGTAATATATTTTTAGTGGTATATATGTATATCAAAACAGGAGTGTTTTCTTTCAAGTTTGTGAACAAGTACTATTCTACTTTGGATCCGTTGCAACGCACGGGCACATTGCTAGTCTCGAGAAAGATGAGAGGTAAGGTGAGGAGGAGTGGGGCGTGGTGGTAGCTGGTGGTCGGACTGGGCGGAGGCATGGGGATGGACGGCGCATTATGTCTAGGTTTGTATCTCTCTCACACACACCCACGTAGGTGGGGGACGTGCACGCACGGCGCACGTACTCCCGTCTCTTTCCCAACCACACCCGCGCGGGTACACGGTGGAGCTCATTTCTGTACAAAAAGGCAGCCCACGTGGTAATTTGACACGTGTACTGGTTGTCCACTTGATGGAGGATCATCTACCACGGGTGAACAAACAAATTGCGACTTGACGCGTTATGTTAAAAAAGAGGCAAACCATGTGGGGCCTACCTCAGAGGCAAGGTTCTATACACTCGAGATGCTCTGTACGTATTACTTTTGATGTGTCCCGTCAACTTGCAGAACGAGGAGAAGCTTGCTTACTACACCGTCTCCCCCGCCCACGGGCGCAGTGGCTCGCAGGACGAGGTGAAGCTTGCTTACTACTCTCTCCGTCCGAAAATACTTGTCATAGAAATGAATACAAATGGGTGTATCTAGAACTAAAATACATCTAGATACATCCATTCCTTGGACAAGTATTTTCGGACGGAGGAAGTACTACTCATTGTATATTGGTTTATTGGTCCCCATTGTATATTGTGTCAAATTTTGACTATAGATTGAACTAACAAAACGTTCGTGCATGTTACCAAAAATTATATCATTGAAAACTATGTTGAAATACGAATCCAACGATATAATTTTTGTTGACATGCATTAACATTTTGTTAGCTAAATATTTGGTAAAAAATTTGGCACGAACTACAAAGGTGACCTATAAACCAGGACGGAGGTAGTAGTACTACGCCTTATGCCCGCTCCCTCGCCCACGCGCGCGATGGCTCGCAGGACGAGGAGAAAATTTTACTACTCCCTCCGTTTACTCCTCGTCCCTACCTTGGTTAGAGAGATTATCATATTGTTTGGAATATATGTCCTTTAGTAGTACTCCCTCCTTTCCAGTTTATGGCTCAATTTCCTTGGAGTAGTATATAGGAGTAGTACTACTACAGCAATTTCCTTGGAGTCCGTGGTGCAGCAAGCTACCCTAGGCTATGTTACTACTCCCTCCTTTCCAGTTTATGGCTCAATTTCAAAATCTCTCCAACCAAGGTAGACGGTGAGTGGTGGAATTAATTTCGTAGTTTGCACAAGTAATGTACCCTCATTTTTCTCAAGAAGTTATGTTTCCCGAGGCATTAATTAGAACGAATGCATGCACGACCACTAAATTTCCATGAACTTCTACATGCATTGGTGAGTTTTCTCTTGACAATGCTTGCATCGGGTGATTTAACGCACCTCGAAATCCAACATGTGATGGTACTACTACTACTAGTAGAATTGAGACTTATAAAACGGAAAAACAATTTTTTTATACGAGCCCTATAAACCGGAAAGGAGGGAGTAGTAAGTAGTATACTACCTCCATAGTGGGTACATACTCCGTAACATCAGATTTTCCCAAAACTAAGTCGCTCAACCTTTATTTGCTTGTTTCCCCTCCTGCCTCGTTGCCTCGAACAGACTATGCCAAACTCCACTGCCTGCCGCGCGGGAAAAGACCCGCCCTCGCCTTTTTTTAGTCCAGGTTTGTATCGATGGATCGCGCGAAGCAGCAAAAACCAAGCCGTGTCTTTTACTCCTCCGTCGACGCTCGCTTTCATGAATTCTGTACTTCCTCTCGCCGACATGTGGGACATATAGCAACCGGGTCGACGTGTCATGCACCAACTAACAGTGCAGAACAGCAGGGGGACGCACCACAGTCGTACCGCCCCAGTAGTAGTAATGAGCAATGAGACGTCAAATCACAATGCCGCACCTTCCTAGACGGACGAAGCAACCATTATTTCACACTTCGCTTCGCCATCATCTCCTTCAAGAAAACCACGTAGTATTGCTTCTGCCATTGTTCTGCCTCAAGAGGGACACGCGCATCGCCTTGGTACATCATGACACGTGGGACCGCATGACAGGCCATGCTCCCCCGCCCATCGCTCGGTAAAATCACCTCATTTTTACTACTTCCTCCGTATCGGTTTATAGGGCATGCACGTCGTTATAGGTTGAGAATTTAACTGGCAATATATGTGATGAACAATATATGTTTAGAAACTACATCCGCTCAAGAATCGAATGATATACTTTTTGTGACATAGTAACTCATATTTAGTTAGTCAAATGGATGACCGAGAACTACGTGCGCGCCCCATAAATCGAGACGGAGAGGGTAGTACAGTACATATCTATTTAGATCAATATAGTTGGGATTCACCGAGGAGCAAAACCAAGTGGTAGGCTGCTCCTGTCGTGTTGGCGTAGCAACTCAAGCAGGGTCAGTCCGCACACGAAATGGTGACGAACATAACATGACCCCTTTGGCCGACATGTGGCTCATCCACCGTCTTGTTCCATGTGCGATGCACCAAATTACAGTTCGGAGCAGAGGTTGGACTTGGAGGCACCCCGGTCGTAGTGCCACAGTAGTAGTAAATGAGCGATGAGGGGTCAAATCACAAGGCCCCACCTTTCCCGCATTAAGCTGGATGGACGAAGCAACCATCATTTCACTCTAGGGCGCAAGAGCATAAAGAAAAGAGAAAACCAATGATGCGTGCGGCAACTACCTAGGGCACCCTAGGGTAGGGGCCTCCACTACAAATCCGCTTCTCCCTCGTCCTCTTGAAGAAAACTGATGATTCGTGCGGCAGTAGGGTTTGTAGGAGTACTACGACGTGCGGGGCCACGTCGTAGTAAATGGGAGAGGGATTGAGTTCAAGTCGACGCCTTAATATGTCTGGGCCACTTGGTTTTAAAGGAACGAGGCAGCATTTTTGGTTCTCGGACCAGTGAGATATACGTACAAAAAATTGTGGACGTAGGTTCGACCGAAAGGCAATGATGCATGGGCCCTGCATTTTGATATACCCGCGGCCGCGTGAAATTTGGTGCTCTACTCAAAACTAGTAAGGTACATGCATTGAACGCATGAGATTTGGAAACCAAATTATGAATAAATACACACTATAGCATGTAAAGCTTTGAGTCATATATGCATGATGTAGATGTTCGTTTAGTTCTTATAGTTAATCTCATTCGAAATCAATTAGTTTTATAAAAAGGTTAAGATTCATGGGATTGTGCATTGTAAAGCATAAAGTAAAAAAACAAATAATGGCAATTCATTTAGAAAAAAAAGTTTGGGCAATTATGATATGGAAGATTCTAGAACAAAGGAGAAGTGCTTGTGTTTTGGAAAAGCATGCACGGCCCACATCTCTTGTTGGTTGATATGTCACGAAACAAGAAACGAGGAGGGAGTTAATGTACCGTGCCAAAGTGTTTTGGGATTATTTGGTTTTCGGAAGATGACTTACACACCTAGACGGAGGGAGTACAAAGAGAAAAAATGAATTGCAGTTAAAAGAATGGCATTTCTAACAAAAATGTGAATCTGAACTACATTGTCAATGCAAAATTTAATGCAAGAAATAACTTATGAGTAACATGCACGAATTGATGATGTGGTGCTTACACGCATAGAGTAGAAAAAACAATGTGATTTATGACTTGCATGCATGACGTGTTCTTGTGCCATAGTTGCATGTCTAGGAAAAAAGCTACTAGTAGGTTGTACTAGCTATTTAGGAATAGAAGATGTATACATGGAAGTTGTAGGGAAAGAGATGACATGTATCTCAATTCCCATGAGTAGGGATTGGAAAAGAGATGTCATTTGGTTCACATCATAGGAACTTCTCTATTGAAGCTAGAGATGACATGTATCTCAATTCCTATGAGGAGGGATTAGAAAAGAGATGTCATTTGGTTCACATCATAGGAACTTTTATATTGAATATACGCTAATGTTTATTTTCCTTTGAAATTATGGGAGTATAGGAATCCATTCATATGAACCAAGTGGCTCTAAAGCTATAAAAATGATATCATGTTTATTTCCTTTCAAATGTGGAGTATATGAATCTATTCCTATGAACCAATTGGCTCTAAAGGAAAAAATCCTATAAAAATCATGTCATATAGAGTTCCTATGATATTCCTCCACACCAAAGGATGGTTGAAATTGCTGCAGGTGATACGGCGGTCTTTCTTTGTAGACTCCTCCTCCGTCTTTATAGCTACCTCTCAAAGATGAATGAAATGATATATATACTGGGTATTCTATATGTGCATTTTGGTACACGAAAACTCAGTAAAATAAAGCTATATGGACTACATTTTGGAACGGAGGGAGGAGCATACGGCACTTGCTAACACTCACGTGGAAGATTTTTGTGTGGGAGGAGTGGCTGCTCTGTTAAATGACATGACAAAACTGACACTGTCGGATGCCGATCTAACGGTTCTTACGGCGTTCTTACGGGGAACGTTTGTCGGATAATGATTTACGGACACATGCATTGCATTGATACGTGCCCCCTCTCTCTCACGCACACACGCACCCTCACGAGTCACGACTCTCTCGAGTCCTCTCACACCCACCGTCTATCTGCAGGTAGACGTCACACACATATGTGCTCTTCACACCCTACCCTCAGAACTTCTAAAAAACAAAAGACGTCGCACACCTTTTATTTTAGCTCACACGTCACACACTTATACTATTACTCTTGTGGCGAACGTTCTTTGGGCATAGTATATTGTACTCTCACGAAAAGAAGCGGTGCACGCACGCACTAGTTCTCTCACACCCACTCACGGGTACACATAGGAGCGCATTTTTTGAAGCTGGTACAATAAAATCACTCCACTATATATATAAGCAGGAGCCTTAGCGCTTGCTTTACTAGGGTTCCTCTCTTTCACTCTCTCATGCTCTCCAGATCTAAGCAAGACATAGGTGGCCACACTCTCTCTCTGCTCACGGCTGGTCACAAATCCGGCCGGACCACCTCGACCGGGGCAGGGGTGTAGGTGCATCATTCACGCTGTCGTCGGCGGCGAGGGAGGAGAACAACGGCTGCCCGCGTGTCCCGATCGCCGGCCGCGCCGGCTCGGGAGAGCCTCCGACCCCTTCTTCCTCCCTGCGCTATTGTGGCCAAGATGCGGCCTCCTGATGCCGTCTTTGCCACATGCCGACGACCCTCAGGTATATATCCTTTCGAAACCTGCCTTGCTCTACTGCCCCAGCTCCCCACATGGCTGTGTGTGGATCTTTTTCTACTTCCGTCGGCTGTTCCAAAGCCACCTAGAGTTTTACTATTATTAGAGGTAAAGCTAGTTCATACGGTCGAATCCAAGAGTTGGTTCAAACAGGGAAGAAACTGGGAAAGCTGTTGTTGGAAATATGCCCTAGAGGCAATAATAAAATGGTTATTATTTTATTTCCTTGTTCATGATAATTGTCTATTGTTCATGCTATAATTGTATTAACTGGAAACCGTAATACATGTGTGAATACATAGACCACAACATGTCCCTAGTAAGCCTCTAGTTGACTAGCTCGTTGATCAATAGATGGTTATGGTTTCCTACCATGGACATTGGATGTCATTGATAACGGGATCACATCATTAGGAGAATGATGTGATGGATAAGACCCAATCCCAAGCATAGCACAAGATCGTGTAGTTCGTTTGCTAAGAGATTTTCTAATGTCAAGTATCATTTCCTTAGACCATGAGATTGTGCAACTCCCGGATACCGTAGGAATGCTTTGGGTGTACCAAACGTCACAACGTAACTGGGTGGCTATAAAGGTGCACTACAGGTATCTCTGAAAGTGCATGTTGGGTTGGCACGAATCGAGACTGGGATTTGTCACTCCGTATGACGGAGAGGTATCTCTGGGCCCACTCGGTAATGCATCATCATAATGAGCTCAATGTGACTAATGAGTTAGCCACGGGATCATGCGTTACGGAACGAGTAAAGAGACTTGCCGGTTACGAGATTGAACGAGGTATTGGGATACCGACGATCGAATCTCGGGCAAGTAACATACCGGTGGACAAAGGGAATTGTATACGGGATTAATTGAGTCCCCGACATCGTGGTTCATCCGATGAGATCATCGTGGAACATGTGGGAGCCAACATGGGTATCCAGATCCCGCTGTTGGTTATTGGCCGGAGAACGTCTCGGTCATGTCTACATGGTTCCCGAACCCGTAGGGTCTACACACTTAAGGTTCTGTGACGCTAGAGTTGTTATGGGAATAGTATGTGGTTACCAAAGATTGTTTGGAGTCCCGGATGAGATCCCGGACGTGACGAGGAACTCCGGAATGGTCCGGAGATGAAGATCGATATATTGTACAAAGTGTTTTGTAGTTCGGAATTGTTCCGGGAGTACCGGGTGACGACCAGCGTGACCGAAAGGTGTTTCGGAGGGCCCGGCAAGCGTTGGGGGCCTTATGGGCCAAGGGGAGGGGGCACATCAGCCCACTAAGGGGCTGTGCGCCCCTCCCACCCCATCTCACGTAACGTGGAGAGGTGGGGGCGCCTCCCCTAGGGCGGCCACCCCTCCCGGCTTGGGGGGTAAGTTTCCTAGGGGTGGGGGCACCCAAACCCATCTAGGGTTTCCCCTATGGCCGCCGCCCCTCCCCTAGGGAACCCTATGGCGCCTCCTCCACCCCCTTCCCCCTATATATAGTGAGGGAGATAGAGGGCAGCCGCACCCCTTCCCTGGCGCAGCCCCTCCCTCCTCCAACTCTTCCTTCTCCGTAGAGCTTGGCGAAGCCCTACAGGAATACCACAAGCTCCACCACCACGCCGTCGTGCTGCCGGAGTTCTCCCTCAACTTCTCCTCTCCCCTTGCTGGATCAAGAAGGAGGAGACGTCCCCGGGCTGTACGTGTGTTGAACGCGGAGGCGCCGTCCGTTCGGCGCTAAATCGGATCTTTCGCGATTTGAATCACCGCGAGTACGACTCCATCAACCGCATTCTTGTAACGCTTCCGCTTAGCGATCTTCAAGGGTATGAAGATGCACTCCCTCTTTCTCGTTGCTAGCATCTCCTAGATTGATCTTGGTGACACGTAGGAAAATTTTGAATTATTACTACGTTCCCCAACAGCTGTAGCATGAATCTAGGACTTGGTTCTAAGAGGAAACGGGGGGAAAGTAGTAGATACTGGCTACCCAACCGGTCTATTGGTTGAAAAGGCGAAGAAAGCATGGTGGATGGCGAAGGGTGGGGGGAAGTGGACCTGTCTCTTGGTTGAAAAAGGAAAGAAAGTGAGGGGTGTTGGGGGACAACGCAAATGAGAATGAGTCCTACCTCTTGACCACTGCGTTGGTTTTCCCTTGAAGAGGAAAGGGTGATGCAGTAAAGTAGCGTAAGTATTTCCCTCAGTTTTTGAGAACCAAGGTATCAATCCAGTAGGAGATCACGCTCGAGTCCCACGCACCTACACAAACAAATAAGAACCTCGCAACCAACGCGATAAAGGGGTTGTCAATCCCTTCACGGTCACTTACGAGAGTGAGATCTCATAGATATGATAAGATAATATTTTTGGTATTTTTATGATAAAAAGTAAAAGTAAAGATGCAAAGGAAAATAAACGGCGCCAGAAATAACTAAGTGTTGGAAGATTAATATGATGGAAAATAGACCCGGGGGCCATAGGTTTCACCAGTGGCTTCTCTCAAGAGCATAAGTATGGCGGTGGGTAAACGAATTACTGTCGAGCAATTGATAGAATTGAGCATAGTTATGAGAATATCTAGGTATGATCATGTATATAGGCATCACGTCCGTGACAAGAAGACCGAAACGATTATGCATCTACTACTATTACTCCACACATCGACCGCTATCCATCATGCATCTAGAGTATTAAGTTCATAAGAACAAAGTAATGCTTTAAGTAAGATGACATGATGTAGAGGGATAAAATCATGCAATATGATATAAACCCCATCTTTTTATCCTCGATGGCAACAATACAATACGTGCCTTGCTGCCCCTGCTGTGACTAGGAAAGGACACCGCAAGATTGAACCCAAAGCTAAGCACTTCTCCCATTGCAAGAAAGATCAATCTAGTAGGCTAAACCAAACTGATAATTCGAAGAGACTTGCAAAGAAAACCAATCATACATAAAAGAATTCAAAGGAGATTCAAATATTGTTCATAGATAATCTTGATCATAAACCCACAATTCATCGGATCTCGACAAACACACCGCAAAAGAAGATTACATCGAATAGATCTCCAAGAAGATCGAGGAGAACTTTGTATAGAGATCCAAAGAGAGAGAAGAAGCCATCTAGCTAATAACTATGGACCCGAAGGTCTGAGGTAAACTACTCACACATCATCGGAGAGGCTATGGTGTTGATGTAGAAGCCCTCCATGATCAATGCCCCCTCCGGCAAAGCGCCGGAAAAGGCCCCAAGATGGGATCTCACGGGTACAGAAGGTTGCGGCGGTGGAAATAGGGTTTTGGCTCCATATCTGATGTTCCCAGGGTATATGGGTATATATAGGAGGAAGAAGTACGTCAGTGGAGCAACGAGGGGCCCACGAGGGTGGAGGGCGCTCCTGGGGGAGGTGGGCGCGCCCCCTTCCTCGTGCCGTCCTCGTTGATTGCTTTACGTAGACTCCAAGTCCTCTGGATCACGTTTGTTCCGAAAATCACGCCCCCGAAGGTTTCATTCCGTTTGGACTCCATTTGATATCCCTTTCCTTCGAAACACTGAAATTGGCAAAAAAAACAGCAATTTGGGCTGGGCCTCCGGTTAATAGGTTAGTCCCAAAAATAATATAAAAGTGTATAATAAAGCCCATTAAACATCCAAAACAGAATATAATATAGCATGGAACAATAAAAAATTATAGATACGTTGGAGACGTATCAAGCATCCCCAAACTTAATTCCTTCTCGTCCTCGAGTAGGTAAATGATAAAAACAGAATTTTTGATGTGGAATGCTACCTAGCATAATTTTCAATGTAATTCTCTTATTTGTGGTATGAATATTCAGATCCGAAAGATTCAAGACAAAAGTTTAATATTGACATAAAAATAATAATACTTCAAGCATACTAACTAAGCAATTATGTCTTGTCAAAATAACATGGCCAAAGAAAGTTATCCCTACAAAATCATATAGTCTGGTTATGCTCTATCTTCACCACATAAAATATTTAAATCATGCACAACCCCGATGACAAGCCAAGCAATTGTTTCATACTTTTGGTGTTCTCAAACTTTTTCAATCTTCACGCAATACATGAGCGTGAGCCATGGACATAGCACTATATGTGGAATAGAATGGTGCTTGTGGAGAAGACAAAAAAGGAGAAGATAGTCTCACATCAACTAGGCATATCAACGGGCTATGGAGATGCCCATTAATAGATATCAATGCGAGTGAGTAGGGATTGCCATGCAACGGATGCACTATAGCTATAAGTATATGAAAGCTCAACAAAAGAAACTAAGTGGGTGTGCATCCAACTCGCTTGCTCATGAAGACCTAGGGCATTTTGAGAAAGCCCATCATTGGAATACACAAGCCAAGGTCTATAATGTAAAATTCCCGCTAGTATATGAAAGTGACAACATAAGAGACTCTCTATAATGAAGATCATGGTGCTACTTTGAAGCACAAGTGTGGTAAAAGGATAGTAACATTGTCCCTTCTCTCTTTTTCTCTCATTTTTTTATTTGGGCCTTTTCTCTCTTTTTTATGGCCTCTTTTCTTTCCCTTTTTTTCTTTTCGTCCGGAGTCTCATCCCGACTTGTGGGGGAATCATAGTCTCCATCATCCTTTCCTCACTTGGGACAATGCTCTAATAATGATGATCATCACACTTTTATTTACTTACAACTCAAGAATTACAACTCAATACTTGGAACAAACTATGACTCTATGTGAATGCCTCCGGCGGGGAACCGGGATATGCAATGAATCAAGAGTGACATGTATGAAAGAATTATAAAGGTGGCTTTGCCACAAATACGATGTCAACTACATGATCATGCAAAGCAATATGACAATGATGGAACATGTCATAATAAACGGAACGGTGGTAAATTGCATGGCAATATATCTCGGAATGGCTATGGAAATGCCATAATAGGTAGGTATGGTGGCTGTTTTGAGGAAGGTATATGGTGGGTGTATGATTCCGGCGAAAGGTGCGTGGTATTAGAGAGGCTAGCAATTGTGGAAGGGTGAGAGTGCGTATAATCCATGGACTCAACATTAGTCATAAAGAACTCTATTGCAAAAATCTATTAGTTATCGAAATGAAGTACTACGTGCATGCTCCTATGGGGATAGATTGGTAGGAAAAGACCATCGCTCGTCCCGACCGCCACTCATAAGGAAGACAATCAATAAATAAATCTTGCTCTGACTTCATCACATAACGGTTCACCATACGTGCATGCTACGGCAATCACAAACTTTAGAACAAGTATTTCTCAAATCCACAACTACTCAACTAGCATGACTCTAATATCACCATCTTCATATCTCAAAACAATTATCAAGTATCAAACTTCTCATAGTATTCAATGCACTTTATATGATAGTTTTTATTATACCTATCTTGGATGCTCATCACATTAGGAGTAAATTTTTAACCAAAGCAAATTACCATCATGTTCTAAAGGACTCTCAAAACGATATGAGTGAAGCATGATAGATCAATAATTTCTATAAAATAAAACCACCACCGTGCTCTAAAAGATATAAGCGAAGCACTAGAGCAAAATTATCTAGCTCAAATGATATAAGTGAAGCACATAGAGTATTCTAATAAATTCCGATTGATGTGTGTCTCTCCCAAAAGGTGTGTACAACAAGTATGATTGTAGTGAACTAAAAAGCAAAGACTCAAATCATACAAGACGCTCCAAGCAAAACACATATCATGTGGTGAATAAAAATATAGCATCAAGTAAAGTTACCGATGGACGAATACGAAAGAGGGGATGCCTTCCGGGGCATCCCCAAGCTTAGGCTTTTGGTTGTCCTTGAATTTTACCTTGGGTTCCTTGGGAATCCCCAAGCTTAGGCTCTTGCCACTCCTTATTCCATAGTCCATCAAATCTTTACCCAAAACTTGAAAACTTCACAACACAAAACTCAACAGAAAATCTCATGAGCTCCGTTAGCGAAATAAAACAAACCACGACTTTAAGGTACTGTAATGAACTCATTATTTATTTATATTGGTGTTAAACCTACTGTATTTCAACTTCTCTATGGTTCATAACCTCCGATACTAGCCATAGATTCATCAAAATAAGCAAACAACACAAGAAAAACAGAATCTGTTAAAAACAGAACAGTCTGTAGTAATCTGTATCTAATGCAAACTTCTGTTACTAAGAAAAATATACGAAAATAGGAAGTCCTAGACAATTTGTTTATTGATCGACTGCAATTGGAATCAGTATTTTATCACGTTCTGGTGATTTCTAAAAATTGTTTTCGTGAGCAGAAAGTTTCTGACTTTTTCAGTAAGATCAATTAACTATCATCCAAGAATAACCTATAGGTTTTACTTGGCACAAACACTAATTAAAACATAAAACCACATCTAACAAGAGGCTAGATCGAATATTTATTACTAAACAGAACCAAAAAGCAAGAAACAAAAATAAAATTGGGTTGCCTCCCAACAAGCGCTATCTTTTAACGCCCATAGCTAGGCATTGATAATTTTAATGATGCTCACATCAAAGACAAGAATTAAAGCACAAAGAGAGCACAATAGAACACGTGACAAACACATCTAAGTCTAACATACTTCCTATGCATAGGCATATTATAAGCAAACAAATTTGCAAGGCAAGCAAAAACTAGCATATGCAAGGAAGAAGAAAGTGACGATAGCAATCTCAACATAACGAGAGGTAATTTAGTAACATGAAAATTTCTACAACCATATTTTCCTCTCTCATAATAATTACATGTAGGATCATAAGCAAATTCAACAAAATAGCTATCACATAAAATATTTTCAACACGATCCACATGCATGCGAAGGTGACACTCTTCCAAAATAGTGGGATTAACATTAACTAAAGTCATGACCTCTCCAAACCCACTTTTATCAAAAATTTCATAAGATTGAATATTGTCCAAATATGTGGGATCTAAAGTTGACACTCTTCCAAACCCACTTTCAATAATATTGCAAACACTATTATCAATCTCATATTCATCACGGGGCTTAAATAAATTTTCAAGATCATAAAAAGACACCCCAATCATGATCATTGCAACAAATAGTAGACATAGCAAAACTAGCATCCCCAAGCTTAGGGTTTTGCATATTACTAGCACAATTGACATTAATAGAATTTATAATAACATCATTGCAATCATGCTTTTCATCGAAGGAACTATCAAGTATGGGTGCAATAGCAACGATCTCATGTTTAACATACGGAACTATAGCAAATTCATCTTTATAAATATTGGCATCATGGCCACAAGAATAACAAGCATCCTGTTCATCAAGGGATATTTCAATCAAATCATCGGAATCATAATTATCTATAGATTCATGCATATCATTATTTTCTTCAGAAGCAACGGTCATTCTTTCAATATATTCTTTGACATAGACATTATGAGCATAGTTTTCATAGCAATATTTAAGTATGTCAAAATTTTCAGATTCGTAGAGAGTAATATCATACTTTTCAATCAAAGAAGCAACTTCATAAGCACCCTTAAAAGCAACAAATTCTTCAATTTTTTCATATCGTAGTAACTATAAACACCCTTTCCATAATAAGATAAGATTTCATTATCATTAAACTCACATAGGTAGGGAAGGTGTTTTTTAGGGTTCTTAAAGCAACAAGTAAAATCATAAATCTCACAAAGATTCCAAGCATAACACAGCAATCTATTTATTTGATCCCATAAGAGTCTCCCTTTTTCAGACACACGGTGACGCACAAAATGAGCATGCTCATCTAAAGATTTCCCATCAACTAGGCTAGTTGGGGTTTCAGCACGAGCGCATAAGGATCGAAGATGATCCAAGTAGAACAATTTAAGTGGATTTTTAGCAAGTAAAGATGCAAGCAAATAGAAGGCACATGGTAACACAAGCAAACAATAGATCTGGCGAGAAATAGGCAAACAAAAAAGAACGCGAATAAAATGGCAAAGGTGAAGTGGGGGAGAGGAAAACGAGAGGCAAATGGCAAATAATGTAATGCGAGGTATAAGAGTTTGTGATGGGTACTTGGTATGTCTTGACTTGTGCGTAGACTCCCCGGCAATGGCGCCAGAAATCCTTCTTGCTACCTCTTGAGCTTGAGTTGGTTTTTCCATTGAAGAAGAAAGGGTGATGCAGCAAAGTAGCGTAAGTATTTCCCTCAGTTTTGAGAACCAATGTATCTATCCAGTAGGAGACTACACACAAGTCGCCTCGTACCTACACAAACAAATAAGAACCTTGCAACCAACGCGATAAAGGGGTTGTCAATCCCTTCACGGCCACTTGCAAAAGTGAGATCTGATAGAGATAATAAGATAAATATTTTTGGTATTTTCATGATATAGATTGAAAGTAAAGATGGCAAAGTAAAAATAGATTGGAAACTTATATGATGGAGAATAGACCCGGGGGCCATAGGTTTCACTAGTGGCTTCTCTCAAGATAGCATAAGTATTACGGTGGGTGAACAAATTACTGTCGAGCAATTGATAGAAAAGTGCATAATTATGAGAATATCTAGGCATGATCATGTATATAGGCATCACGTCCGTGGCAACTAGACCGAAACGATTCTGCATCTACTACTATTACTCCACACATCGACCGCTATCCAACATGCATCTAGAGTATTAAGTTCATAAGAACAGAGTAACGCATTAGGCAAGATGACATGATGTAGAGGGATAAACTCAAGCAATATGATATAAACCCCATCTTTTTATCCTCGATGGCCACAATACAATACGTGTCGTTTCCCCTGCTGTCACTGGGATCGAGCAACGCAAGATTGAACCCAAAGCTAAGCACTTCTCCCATTGCAAGAACGATCAATCTAGTAGGCCAAACCAAACTGATAATTCGAAGAGACTTGCAAAGATAACAAATCATACATAAAAGAATTCAGAGGAGATTCAAATATTGTTCATAGATAATCTTGATCATAAACCCACAATTCATCGGATCTCGACAAACACACCGCAAAAACAATTACATTGAATAGATCTCCAAGAAGATCGAGGAGAACTTTGTATTGAGATCCAAAAAGAGAGAAGAAGCCATCTAGCTAATAACTATGGACCCGAAGGTCTGTGGTAAACTACTCACACATCATCGGAGAGGCTATGGTGTTGATGTAGAAGCCCTCCGTGATCGATTCCCCCTCCGGCGAAGCACCGGAAAAGGCCCCAAGATGGGATCCCACGGGTACAGAAGGCTGTGGCGGTGGAAATAGGGTTTCGTGGTGCTCCTGGATGTTTTCGGGGTATATGGACATATATAGGAGGAAGAAGTAGGTTGGTGGGGCTGCGATGGGCCCACGAGGGTGGGGGCGCGCCCAGGGGGCAGGTGCGCCTCCCTGCCTCATGTCCTCCTCGCTTATTTCTTGACGTCCACTCCAAGTCCTCTGGATCACGCTTGTTCCAAAAATAACTCTCCCGAAGGTTTCATTCCGTTTGGACTCCGTTTCATATTCCTTTTCCGCGAAACACTGAAATAGGCAAAAAACAGCAATTTGCACCGGGCCTTCGGTTAATAGGTTAGTCCCAAAAACAATATAAAAGTGTATATAAAGCCCATTAAACATCCAAAACAGATAATATAATAGCATGGAACAATCAAAAATTATAGATACGCTGGAGACGTATCACCTCCCATGGCTGGTTGCGCCTCCGCCGCCCTATCGTACCCTCCAACGTTGGCCAGTCCCTCCCTCTATTCCCCCACATGTCATGTTATTCTACGGCAATGTCAGCCCCAACACGCACCCGCACCCGAACCAATCAACCCTCGTACTCCCCTCCGCCTGCGACTGGACCGACGCATCTTCCACGGCTCCTGTTCGTTCCGTCTGAGGCCTCGCCGTGGTCCTCGGCCTTGGTTCACTCGCCGTGCGCGGTGCGCCGCCGTCTTGCGTTGTCAACGCCGTCAACAACCGAGAGGAACAAGGATATGACTGTACGTGGAGAGTATGACAGTAGGGACCCACCAGCGTCATGGCAGTACGCAAGCAAGTGCTTCGTTATTACAAGCCCCAAAAAATGGTTCCTCCTAATGGTTGGACATATGGGTCTCACGCCATTGTCAACGTAGTCAATAAACGAGAGAATTACACAACGAGCGGCTAACACCAGGGACCCGGTAGGTCGCGCAGTTGTTATTTACTTTTTTTTGAGGAACAAGCAGTTGTTATTTATACTAGTTTTAGCGACGGATCAGGGTAACAACGGGGCTGTGCGGGGGCTGTGGCCCGTCTAGCAAGGGTTTTATTTATATTTACCACATCATGAGCCCAGTTGTGTTTTTTTCTTGCTGAAAATGGCTAGCCCAGTTCTATTTTTTTAAAGAAGTACCCAAACGAGGCCTACTTTCTTTATCAGCCCTGCTGGGCTGCAAATCTTTCAAGACGAGGAGAGAGTTTCATTCAGTTTGCCCAGAAATGGGCTGCACATTTTTTAAAACACATCAAACCGGGAATTAGTTTCATTTTTTAATTACAAGATTTTAAATTCCATTGATTTTTATGCCTGGACAATTATTTGGATTTTATATTTATATAAATTATTTTTCAAAATATTTTGAATGTGACTCGATATTTCGGGATTAAAAACAGTTGACCGCACCGAAATATGCAAAATTTCGTATAATTTTTAACCGTGGCCACAATATGGGGTGTAATGCTAACAAAAAGAAGATGGGCTCCAAAAAAATTCTTAAGAATTGGCAAATGGGCTGTAAATTGTTAGAAATAATTTCAGATGGGCTGTATGCTGTTTTCCACAGATTTGAGGCTGACTTGTGCGCCTACTACAGGTTGACATGTATGCTTTCCTAAAAAATAAGGTTGACGCACACGCAACGCCGTGTCAACTTAGTCAACACACGAGAGCAGCGACTGTTGGATGTCCATCCAACGGCTGTCGTGCTTCTTTAATCTCTGCTCTTCCTGCTCGAGCCGCTCAAACAAGCGCCGGCGGGACTGCTTGCTCCCTCCTCCCGCATCCGGCTATGCTGCCGCGCAGGCCTCACCGCCCCATCGTTCTCCCATCGCTGGCCTAGCCATCCCTCTACTCACCCACACCTGCTATTATTCTCCGGCGATGGCAGACGAACCAGTAAACCCTCGCACTCCCCTGCGCGTGGGAAACAACTGCCGAGTTTTCCCTGGCTCCGTGTCGTTCCCTTCCTAGGCCTCGCAGTCGTCCACCGCCCTGGTGCTCTCAGTGTGGCGTGGTCAACGTGGTCAATGAACGACATGCATCGGAAGTGGACTGTACATGGAGAGGCTGTCAGTTGGGTTCACGGCCGCATGCAAGGAAATGCCTCCTTATTACGCGCAAAATAATGATTCCTCCACCTGACAGCTGGGACCCACCGGAAGGGCCTCTGTATTTCGCAAAAAAAAACGTTCCCCCACTAACAGGTTGGATCCATCAGCTATATCTTCGCACGCAAGGAAGTGCCTCGTTATTACGCACATAAAATGAATACCCCCTTGCTAGCTGGGACCCACCATAGTGGGACGCTGACTTGTGGGCCTACTAAGATGACGGGGACGGAGGGGCTTGTCAACTTAGTCAATATGAACGATTCTAGCTCCAGTGACTGTACGATGTCCCTCCAACGGCTGTAGTGCTTCTTCAACCTCTGGTCTTCTTGCTCCAACCGCCCAAACAAGCGTCGGTCGTGCCGCTTGCTCCTGCCTCCCGTGTCCGGCTGTGCTGCCACCGCTGGCCATGCCATCCCTCTATACTCACCCATACCTCCTGTTATTTTCCGGCGACGGCAGCCTCACACCGCAGCCGAAGCAGTCAACCCACGTACTCCCCTCCGCATGGGCATCCACTGCCACATCTTCCCCGGCTCCGTGTCATCCCCTTCCTAGGCCTCGCCGTCGTCCACCGCCCTGGTGCTCTCGGCGCGGCGTGGTCAATGTGGTCAACGAACGACTTCCGTCGGAAGAGTACTGTACGTGGAGAGGCTGACAGCTGGGTCCACGGCCGCAGCAAGGAAGTGCCTCCTTATTACGCGCAAAATAATTATTCCTCCACCTGACAGCAGGGACCCACCGGACGGGCCACCGTATTTCGCGAAAAAAACATTCCCCCCTGACTGTTGGGACCCACCAGCTACATCTTCACACGCAAGGAAGTGCGTCCATATTACGGGCAAAAAAAATTGATTCGCCCCCTGACTGCTACGACCCACCAGCTACATCTTGGCACGCTAGGAAGTGCCTGACAGTTGGGACCCACCTGGTCGAAGGTTACGTAGCTTTGTCATTTTGGCCGCGAACATGTACGTACATACTGGTCGATGTAGAGGCGCAAACGTGTCGTAGTAGAGGCGGGCACGTAGCAGGTACACGTACGTAGAGTGGCCAGGGTGCAAGAAAGAAAATACGGCCACGTACGTACATACAGGCGGGGTCTCGAACGCCTACTCGCGCATACGTACCGTCAGGGCTCGTGTATATGGCTGGGTCGAAACGGAGAAGCTGCGCCGTCGTCGTGTTCATGGGGAGGCAACGGAATGCGTCTTGTTCATCGGGAGGCAACAGAACGCGTGCTGTACATCGGGAGCCAACCGGCTTGGACGGAACATGCGATGGAAACGAGGCCTGGCATACTGCAGAACAGAGGAAACGGCCTTGTGTTCGACCGGCCACGATCGAAACGGGATCCTGTTCATCGGGAGGGGTCTGGCGTACCGCAAAACGGAGGAAACGGACTTCTGTTGGACCTCCTAGGGTCGAAACGGGGTCCTGTTGACCGGGAGGGGTCTGGCGTACCGCAAAACGGAGGAAATGGACTTGCGTTGGAGCGTTACGGTCGAAACGGGGGTCCTGTTCATCGGGAGGGGTGTGGCATACCGCAAAATGGGACTCCACGGGATACTGTTCATCTCCACCGTCGACCTCCTCCAGCCTCCACCTGCGACTGTTCATCCACAGGCTCCTGTTCATCCAGCCTCCACCGCGCGCTCCTCCACTGGCTACTGTTCAACCAGCCCTCTCCACGGGGTCCTATTCAACCACCCCTCCACAGGCTAATGTTCATCCAGCCCTCCACCGGCTACTGTTCAACCAGCCCTCCACCGGCTACTGTTCAACCTTCCCTCCACGGGGTCATGTTCATCCAGCCCTCCACGGGGTCCTGTTCATCGATGCCCAACCGGCTCGATCGATCGGGGTCCTGTTCATCCAGCGGCAACACGGGGTCCTGTTCATCCAACCCCCCTCCGAGAACCGTTCATCCAAACCCCCCAACAACGCTCACTGTTCATCAAGGGAAGGAGGCAGCAGTGTTCGATCGGCTTCAGTTAGCAGCAGTAGCGAACGAAGGAATCGCTCGATCGGGTTCAGTTAACAGCCATCGATCGATTGCTCGGGTTCAGTAACGCGTAGCCTGCAGTGCAATCGCTCGGGTTCAGTAGGCGAACGCCTTGCTCGGATTCAGTTAGAGCCCAACGCCTGGCACCCACGCGCGTACGTGTACGAGAGAAACACGCATCGCTCGGCCCCCGACCACCCACCGTACCAGGAACTCCCCGATATTTTCCGTGTCCACGCTTCTACCATGGTTTTTTCTGTCATGGACGGCCCAAAGAATGTCATGCAGCTGCGTCTCCGACCTGCCCAGGACAAAATGCCCATTTTCTGTCATGATTTTTTGTCATTGAAGTAGGAGCCCACCACATCTATGATGATACCGAGTTTTGTCACAATTATTGTCATAGAAGTGTCATAAGTATGACAGAAAAAAAATTGTTCAGCCCTAAATGTCACGGATGTGTATTTTTTTTGTAGTGTTGCTGCCACGTGGCCTCTTTGCCGTCTGTGGCAGACGGCAAAGGCCCCTTTGCCGTCGGTGGCAAATGGCAAAGAGGCTGCATTGCCTCTTTTTGTTCTGTTTTTTCTTATATCCAACCATTTTCACAGCAAATATATGATATTTCACAGCAAACATATATATATATTTCACACTAAATGCATAGATAGCAAGTTCCACATACATATGACATATCCAAATGTATAGCAAGTTCAACATACATAGTTCACCCATATATACATAAGACAAGTTCCACAACGCAAGTTCCACATTGTTCGAAAATGAAAACAAAAAGGAAAAAAACAAGCCATCCATCAATGCAAAGCTTCCATGAAGTTAATGAAATCTGCAAAATGGGAAACAAAAAAATTAGAAGAAGAAGAAGTAGAAGAAGAAGAAGAAAATGAAGAAGAAGAAGAAGATGAAGTTGAAAATGAGAAGAAGAAGTATATGACATTTATGAGCTAACTTGGGTAAAAATGACATTTATGAGCAAACTTAGGCAAAATGGATAGTTTTGGAGCTAAAATGGGTCATTTTGGAAATAACCTAGGTAAAAATGACATTTATGAGCTGACCTAAGTAAAATGGACCATTTATAAGCTAAGCTAGCTAAAATGCATCATTTTGGAGCTAACCTAGCTAAAATGGATCATTTTGGACCTAACTTAGGCAAAATGGATCATTTTGGAGCTAACATAGGTAAAATGAATCATTTGGAGCTAACCTAGGTAAAATGGATCATTTTGGAGCTAACTTAGGTAAAAATGGATCATTATTGAGCTAACCTAGGTAATATGCCATTTTTTAGTTAACTAAGCATATTATGCCATTTTTGACATAAGTAAGCTAAGTATAGGTATTTATTGAGCTAACCTAGGTAACTATGCATATTAGAGCTAAGTTAGCATATTAGAGCTAACTTAGGTCAATTTTGAGCTAACTTAGGTAAAATTGATCATTTTGGAGCTAATTAAGCTTATTATGTCATTTTCGAGGAAAATAAGCTAAGTATAGGACATATATGAGGTTACCAAGGTTGTTATGCCATTTCAAACCTAAGTAAGCTAATTATGCCATTTTTTACATAAGTAAGCTAAGTGCATGTCATTATTGAGCAAACCTACGTAACTAAGCATATTAGAGATAACTTAGCGTATTAGAGCTAACTTAGGTCATTTTGGACGAAACAAAGCTAAGTATAGATCGTTTTAGAGCTAACTAAGGTAAAAATGGATCATTTTGGAGCAAAGTAAGCTAATTATGTCATTTTGGAGGAAAATAAGCTAAGTCTAGGTCATTATGGTAAGCATATTGGAGGAAATAAAGCTAAGTCTAGGTCATTATGCATTTGTTAAGCAAAACACTAGAGAAAACTTACCATCATCATGGAGGTGAAGCACCGGCGTGGCTCGTGCCGGTACCACCTGGAGAAGGATCGTGTGATGCTTGTCTGGATGTACGCTGCACCAAAGATCATTTGCAATGTCTCGTTAGCATGACGACACTCAAATGTTAATACTAGTAACTAATGACCATTCAAATTAAACTCACCGTGGTCCCCGGAGCAATCTCTGGCATCGGCGGAGGGGTCTGACCGGCCGTCTGGCACATAGACTACAGATTTGGTTTTGACGGGTCAGTCATACTAGTTAGTAATGGAACGAACATTACATGAATGATTTGGCTAATATGCAGAAGAAACTTGCCACGAGGAGCTCGTACATGGCCCGGTTCTGCATATCATTTCGTGCCCTCTCCTCCTCCAACATCCTTGTCGGCTTCTCCTCCAACTCTCGCTGCTTCTCCTCCGCCTGCCGGTCGCTCTCCACCAGAAGCGCCTGGTTCTATCTCTCTCACTCTGAAGACCAGCCTCCAACACCACTCCTCGTTAGCATTGTAATCATCAATGGTCGCACACACAATGTAATGGAGGAAAGATAGCTGAGTCCGTATAACTAACCTCGAAGGCGAACTCGACTGGCCGTTGACAAGGCCTCATCTCAGGAGCGGAGATCGACTAGCGCGCCTTGATCTTCGGGAGAGTGCAAGGACAACAGATAAGTCCATCGCCAATGGCTATCGAGCCATGGGACCTCCCACCACCAGATATCATCACCAGCTCTGGATCAAACTGCTGGCTCGTGTTAAAGTCCTCCCCTTTCCTTGCCTTCCCCTCATCTCTGTACTTCACAAGTCTTTTGTGGGAGGAGATGTTGGTGAAGTTCTTTGGATTATCGAGGTCAGATGGCTCGAATGCCTTGACCTTCTTGTAAGGCCGAGTATGGGCCATGGCATAGAAGTCGTACACCTCTGGCACCTCCGCCTTATTGTGTTTTGCCTGAAAGAGAGGAACAGAGTAAATTAGTAATTAAAGGTCTCAAGCTAGCATGAAGAATGAATTGCATGAATCATGAAGGAAACCACATACCCAGTTCCACCTGAACTGAAATAAGTTGGCGCTGTCTTGATGGTGTGGCACACCTACCATTTGGGCATGCTTGTCCTTGGCATTGTTGTGCTAGGCACGCCATTCGTTTGAGAACCACTCATCGACCAACACCTCCCAACAATCCTTCTGATCCACACACCATCTTGGGGGCACCTAAGTTAGTAAAGAGAAACGTACTTGAGCGCTAAGCCTACGAATCAAATCAAGGAAACTAAGTACAAGGCCTTAAGAATAGGTAATTACCGTCATGTACTGCTCCTTCTGCAGAAACTTATCCCGGCATGCCGGCTTGGGCTTCTTAATACCATGCGAGGTGTAGTAGTCTCGAACAGCCTGCACCCGAGCCTCGTTCCATAAGTTTTGTAGTAGGCGCCTGCACTCGGCATCATAACCTTTGCCACGGCCTCCTGGTATCCCTCCTCACACCTGTAGAAGGTCTGCAATCAAACGAGACAACATTGATTAGTACAATAACTAGCTATTTGAAGGTTTTTAATTGTGTAAAGGAAAATTTACCCAACACTTTCTGATCACCATCTCTGCCCTCGTGTGGCATAAGACACCGTCGATCATCTCCTCCGGTGGGGCCGGGGCAGCCAAATAGTGCTCCCAGCTCAATCCTAACTCTGGAACCTGACCCTCACCGGGCAATGTGACAAACCCCGGGAAGTTTTGCCGGCAAATCACACCAAGGACCGTGTTGGGCCTGCGCAGAGCATCAGCGTGGTGCCAACACCTGCAGTATGACAAGGCCAACGCATTAGATATTTTAAGAAACATGAAGGCAAATGGTACAAAAAGAGTAAATGCACTTACCTCTCCCCATCAGGGAAAATCAACCAACTCTGCTCACGGGTCGCCGACATAGGCGGGAGCCGTGTACAACCACGCTGGTAGGCGGTGGCCCCCTCAACCACCTCGCACTCGCTATCAGCTGGATCCCTGCCACAATCAGCATGGCCACTCGGCCCCTCGGACATCTCCTGGGACGGAGTCTCGTGGGCCCAAGTCTCATGGGCCAAAGTCTTGTGGGCCAAAGTCTCATGGGCCGAAGGCCCGTCGACCCGAGGCTCGTGGACCGGAGTCCGTGTAGCCTCCTCCTCAGATGTGTCCACCCTAGCAGTCCTATGTTTGGGTGAATCAGCTAGGGGTGGCGGCGAGGAAGGCGTAGGAGCCTGCCTAGCTCTCCCACGGCCACGTGCTCCCCGACCTCCTCTCTTCTTCCCTACCAGACTGTTGGGGAACGCAGTAATTTCAAAAAAATTCCTACGCACACGCAAGATCCATCTAGGTGATGCATAGCAACGAGAGGGGAGAGTTTTTTCCACGTACCCTCGTAGACCGAAAGTGGAAGCGTTATGACAACGCGGTTGATGTAGTCGTACGTCTTCACGATCCGACCGATCCTAGTATCGGAAGTACGACACCTCCGTGATCTGCACACGTTCGGCTCGGTGACGTCCCATGAACTCTCGATCCAGCTGAGTGTCGAGGGAGAGCTTCGTCAGCACGACGGCATGATGACGGTGATGATGAAGTTACCGACGCAGGGCTTCGCCTAAGCACTACAACGATATGACCGAGGTGGAATCTGTGGAGGGGGGCAATGCACACGGCTAAGACAACTGTCAATTTGTGTGTCTATGGGGTGCCCCCCTCCCCCGTATATAAAGGAGTGGAGGAGGGGGAGGGCCGGCCCTCTATGGCACGCCCAAGGGGAGTCCTACTCCCACCGGGAGTAGGATTCCCCCCCTTCCCTAGTTGGATAAGGAGAGGAAGGAAGGGGGGAGAGGGGGAAGGAAAGGGGGCCGGCCCCCCACCCAATTCGGATAGGGCTTGGGGGGGCGCGCCCCTTCCTAGGCTCCCTTCTCCTCTCTCCAACTATGGCCCACTAAGGCCCATATACTTCCCGGGGTACTCCGGTAAATGCCCGAACTCACCCGGAACCATTCCGATGTCCAAACATAGTCATCCAATATATCGATCGTTATGTCTCGACCATTTTGAGACTCCTCGTCATGTCCGTGATCATGTCCGGGACTCCGAACTACCTTCGGTACATCAAAACACATAAACTCATAATACCGATCATCACCGAACGTTAAGCGTGCGGACCCTATGGGTTCGAGAACTATGTAGACATGACCGAGACTCATCTCTGGTCAATAACCAATAGCGGAACCTGGATGCTCATATTGGTTCCTACATATTCTACGAAGGCCTTTATCGGTCAAACCGCATAACAACATACGTTGTTCCCTTTGTCATCGGTATGTTACTTGCCCGAGATTCAATCGTCGGTATCTCAATACCTAGTTCAATCTCATTACCGGCAAGTCTCTTTACTCGTTCTGTAATGCATCATCTCGCAACTAACTCATTAGTCACATTGCTTGCAAGGCTTATAGTAATGTGCATTACCGAGAGGGCCCAGAGATACCTCTCCGACAATCGGAGTGACAAATCCTAATCTCGATCTATGCCAACTCAACAAACACCATTGGAGACACCTGTGGAGCATCTTTATAATCACCCAGTTACGTTGTGACATTTGATAGCACACTAAGTGTTCCTCCGGTATTCGGGAGTTGCATAATCTCATAGTCATAGGAACATGTATAAGTCATGAAGAAAGCAATAGCAACAAACTAAACGATCAAGTGCTAAGCTAACGGAATGGGTCAAGTCAATCACATCATTCTCTAATGATGTGATCCCGTTAATCAAATGACAACTCATGTCTATGGCTAGCAAACTTAACCATCTTTGATTCAACGAGCTAGTCAAGTAGAGGCATACTAGTGACACTCTATTTGTCTATGTATTCACACATGTACTAAGTTTCCAGTTAATACAATTCTAGCATGAATAATAAACATTTATCATGATATAAGGAAATATAAATAACAACTTTATTATTGCCTCTAGGGCATATTTCCTTCACAGACCTCCTCCCCCGGTGAGCAACGACGCCGAGGAAGAAGCGCCCACCGGTATCTTCATACTGTCGACCAACGCTCTCCGAAGAGTCTGGGGTGGAATGGAAGTACCCCTCCCTCCACGCGCTGATGAAGAAGGAGCCTCAGAGCGCTCCTTACCCGCGCCCACCATCTTTCAACACTTGCCATGACATAGAGTAAACGAAATTAGTACAACATAAAAAAATTTAATACCGACATGAATAATAATATGCATATAACTAGTGTATCATCATCAAGTACAACATAAGTTAGGAACCCCTCGGCGTCCATCGACCCTCGACCCCTCGGTGGTCCTGTCGAACACGTTCACTGTGAGCATGGTGCGGCTGTTGTCGTAGCTTAAGATGCAGACATGCCAGAGCTGAAGGTCATCAGCACGGGCGAATTGCTTCCATCCGTTCTTCGCGCACGAATGGAAGCAGTTCATCCACGCTCATGACCTTCAGCTCGGGGACGTCCTCATCTTAAGCCACAACACCAGTCGGTTAGCACTCAGACCAGAAGATCCTCAACCATCGACCCATCGCCCCTCGACCCCTCGGCGGTCTTGTCGAACACCTTCGCTGTGAGCATGGTGCGGCTCTTGTCGTAGCTTAAGATGCGGACGTGCCCGAGCTGAAGGCCATCAGTGCGGGCAAACTGCTTCCATCCGTTCTTCACGCACGGATGGAAGCAGTTCACCCACGCTCATGACCTTCAGCTCGCGGACGTCCTCATCTTAAGCTACGACACCAGTCGGTCAGCACTCGAACCGAAAGATCCTCGACCATCGACCCCTCGACCCCTCGGCAACACTCGACCCCTCGACGATGAGGATTAGAAGCCAAGTTTTGAAACTTCAAACAACCAAACTCACAAAAACTCAGGGCGTAGAAAGAGAAACAAAGACAAAATAGTACATAGTGAGAGGTTGTGCAACTAGGATGATTTTCTGTACCAGCTTTTTTAATGAATTGGAGAGGTTGATGGCGAAGAAGTCGAAAGACACCACAACCTTTTGAGTTCTTCACCATCATCCTCTCAAATTCATTAAAAAGTTGTTAAAGAATATCATCCTAGTTGCACAACCTCTCACTACGTATTGTTTTGTCTTTGGTTTCTCTTTCTACGCTTTGATTTTTTGTCATGAGTCAGTTTGGGTGTTTCAAGTTTCAACACTTGGCTTTTAATCCTCATCACAGAGGCTGCAAGACAAATTGGTGCTGGACCCCTTGGTGACCGGCGATCATCGACCCTCGACCCTAGTTTTGGCAACCGGCGATGCTCGACTCAGTTCCGTCGGCGCCGACGCACGCCGTCGGCGATCCTCGACCCGGTTTACTTTTTCCTCTTCCTCTTCTCTTCTTCTTCTTCTTC